>NC_048898.1:17473946-17538902 GCF_011077185.1 Oxyura jamaicensis
AGGGCCAGCTCTATTAGTAATTATTTAAGTATATATAAAAACAAAAAATAAAAACAGTTTTTTCTGAAACTTCAGGCAGACCCTGTCAGGACTTTGCACTGCTAATCAGTTATCTTCCTGACTAAACATTTGGTCAAGCCATATCCATATGGAAAAGATTTACACCATGAACAGAGAAATCTATACAGCACTAAATATAGTACTAAATAAATATCTTAGGACATAAAAGGTTTTTTTTACAGCTTTTTTTTATTATTATTATTATTAACAAAAGTTTTTAATATCCCTATTGCCAATTTGACTCTCTTATGTAAAGTTCTCTTTGAGAAAGAGCTGGAATTGCCTCAAGCACAAGGTCAGCATTACCTCACTTTACTGAGGCACATAAATAGACAACAGTTAGCATGACCACTGACCATGACTTAGAGTTAGGCCACTCAGTTACAGCAAATTGGTAGCCCTTAGGGCACCATTCTTCCAAAATTCCACATATTCTTTTGACAAAGTCAACACAGCATCCCCATCTTGATGAATAACAGTAAGATTAAAACCAACTTTACCTCAAAGATTCAGATAATGGTGTTAAAGTGCCATCTCCCCGGTCTACCACACGGAAGAAATTCAACTGATCTCCTTCTCGATAAACTAAGAAGGTGACTTGTTTGTTAGAGGGCCCTTTCTCCCAGATCTCATCTCTACCAGGATCCATGTATTCAGCCATTTCCCTTATAGGGTCTTCTACAGGAACTACAAAGAGAAAAACAGAATAAAAACAAATTATTTCACTTTTGAAGTTCCGTATTTCTTGCAAACCCCTCGTATTTTCAGACCATGCCTAAAGTCAACTGTAATTATGATACAAAAGCTTTTTAACAGGCCTGTCCCCTGGAAAACACCAGCAATAAGATTCAACTTGAAATAGTCTATTTCAAACATTCTTGCTGTTCTGTAAGTGGCATTCCCTAGATTCAAGTTAGATGCTCAAATATGTACACATAAAACATCTGGCTCAGGTTCCTCTCTGCCAGATTTGCAACTCTACACATCAGTGAACCATTTATTAGCAAACGGAGACTAAGAAACAACAAAGAAGTCTTTGTAACTAAACTAGCTTAGAAGATAACTACTAGGCCAATTGTTTTAATAATCCATCCTCTGAAAACTTCTTTCTGTTCAATCAGCTAACTATAATTCATTCCATTTCATAGGTACTCTAAACTGTCCTACTCTCAGCTTTTCTGACAGATATGAGAGGAAAAAACGTAGCAGCACCTACCAAACCATACAGAGAAGCAACAGAAGAGCTTATTATGACCACACATATTCTGGAGATTGCTTGGGAGGTATATTTTTACTTCCCACATACAGCAGGCTGGCTGAATTGATGCATACAAATCTAAATTTTGGAATTAAAGGAGTCCAGTTCATTTTGATTGTTACATTTGCTGTTTCTCCTTACTATCACATTACCACTTTCTTTTCTTGTTCCATTAATGTATAGGATGCCACTTCACAAAAAACTGCCCCACCAACACGGAGATGTGTGTGAAAGCAAGGAAGGAATAGCCTAAGAAATCAGCTCAAGTTACTGAATAGCTGGCCCAGTAAGATCATCGCATTATGCCTCTCCCTGATTTCCAAAAGCTGAAAGGAGAAATTCTTTCTGTATTGGTGATTATAGAACATACCTTTACGCATCTCTCTTAAGCACTACTGCAGATAAATAGGAGATGGGAAGTGTGACACAAAACAACCTGGAAGACTTCTAGTTCATTAAGCATAAGGTACAATTGTAGTTGTATAACTTAAAGGTATCAAGTTAAGTAGAACCAGTAACAGAGGAGGCAGGCCAGCCCCTCCCACAAATAATTTTTAAACATTTTAGAGGTAAGTTTATTTCAGAGTCAGAAGAATGGGTCCAAAATAAAATACTGGAATCCCCCCCCCCGCCTTTTTTTTTTTTCTCCTGTAAAGAGCCTCATTTTGGATAATTCTCTCATTGCAGAATAAAATAAAATGTAGTTTAATTCAATCATTTTAATTTTACATGGAATAAAGTAATTTCCCAGATGTGTTTGTTACATTAAGTCAACATATCCCTGTATTCTTTTATTAGTAGTCAGGACTCCTAACAGGTTATTTTTTGGGAAGAACTGATAAACATTTACAGAAAACTTTTCACAGCTGGAATTATCCTACTGTCAACTGCTGCTAGACAACAATCAGTCCTCTTATGGTACTGAGTTCTCTTGAAACAAAGACTAACAATTTTCCTGCAATAGTGCAATTTACAATTTTAATTCAGTTAAGCATACAATTTAAATATGCCTTGTTTTACAAAAACTATCTACGGCAAACTACACTGAGAGCACTATCACAACTGAGGTTTAATTCCATTAAAGCACTCAAATGTTAGGCACGATGTTTCAATTGTCGTTGAGAGCTCAGCTCAGTTTATAATTGGAATTCCAAACCTAAAAGTTATGCTGAGTGTTTTCCAAGTAAAAACATCAAGGGGATTTCTTCACTTTCAGCTTTCACTCCTCTATGTATGATCCACTTAACCAAGACTAAATCAATGTCTGATTCTTACTAACTAAATTTTAAAATGTAATTGTACAATGACATTAAAGGAGCATTTTTTTTTTCAGATGAAGGATTGCTGATGCTGTACATACAAAGATACTTCTTAAACTACAGGCAAATAAAATGAAAGAGGTGGTGCACTTGTTATGCTGAAGAAGATGGTAAAAATATCCCTGTTTTTGACAAGTATTTTCCAAATAATTTGGAACTGAACGTGCTTGTTTGAAATACTTGGCTGCAAGAAGCTATTTACAGTTATATTACATGAAAACAATTTTTAACCAAGTTAACACCTACCTCTTCTAGTGTTAATAGGTCCACCTCGCATTGCCAGAACTAACTTCAGAGTGCAGCCTTCTGAAATGCTGTAAATAATAAACACATTTTTATAGCATTTTCCATTGCCTATACTAACAATCATATAGAAACATTCATTGCAATTTTATTCTATACTTACTTATAGTCATTTAAACAATAGTCATCCTTCAGTTCCATATTATTCCAAATTAAGTGCTGCTGAGAGACAGGTATACCTAAAGGGGGAAAAAATAAGGATTAAAATTAGAGTCTGATGGGAGGGCTTTTGGGGGAGTTTTGCTTTTGGAAGAATGTGGGGGTATATAGAAAAGACGTGAGAAAGGGGATAACAGGAGAAGGAACAAAGCAGGGCAAGATCACGCACTTGGACAGCAGCCCTCAGTCATGATGTCCAACCTACTGAATAATTATTAAGAACAAAGTTAAGGTTTTCAGGAAGCTTGTGCTTGCACATGGAGCTCAATCACTTGGCTCAGGAGGTCTGTAGAGGAGGTCTGTAGAAGCATTCAGTTGCTTCAGACTTACTGAATACCTGCTCTTTTCCAGTCATTGGTCAAGGGAGCGTTGGTTTGTGCTCTTCCCATACAAATGTTAATCTGTACCTCAGAGTTTCCTGTTTACTGACAGGAAAAATGGGATAAAATTTCTAACTACAGAGCTTCTGAATAATTTATCAGACTGGCATTCTGTGTTATTCACAGTAAAGGCAAGGTCGCATTAAGTAACTGGTGGTGGCTCGGTTAACAGCTCAGGTGACAGCTATAAAGGTGTTTTTATCACTGTTTGACTTGGAACCTGAAAGTTCACATGTACGATACAGTAAACTTCATACTAGAAAACTTTGACTTGCTTAGGTGTTCTTTTAATCCATCAGAATGCTTTATTGCTGATGTCCAATAATACTAATTTCCAGCTCAAGTTCTGGGACAGATTTGGCATGATTTTTGTTAAAAAGAAGCAAGCATACCAAATATTTGTTCCTTATTAAGGATCTACAGTCCACACAACGATTAGCTATTTCCTCCTTCCTGTACAGTCAAGTGATTTAAATACAGACCTAATACACATTAATGAGAATAAGCACGAGCAGATACAAACCCAAGTCTTCACACAGTCTTTTTAGGATGCTGCCACTTTCCAAACATTGAATAGAGTACCAGCCAGGACAGTTATGAAAGGATGAGACATCTCTGACCAAAGACCAGGAAAGCTACTGGGAAGGTGAATAGCTTTTTCTGCCTTTGAAAAAAAAAAAAAAAAAAAAAATCTTCCCTTCAGCATCAAAAGGAAGTAAATTCTGTTCAGTCTGCCTAGGGAAACTCAGGTAATTAAGATTTCACTGTGTATTCCTGAAAAATTTTAATTAAATTGGAATCTATAGAGGCCAAGAACAAATTGTTGAAAATGGTCTAAACATCACTCCTCAGATTAAGCACCAAACGTTATAAATATATTTTCCAAAAGGTTAAAGTAACCTTATCATACACTTTCATCTTGGACACTTCAGTGTCAGATTGCTCCATTCACTGCTTAGCTGCATGTTCAGATAGATACTCAAAAGGAGTAATAGTACTACACAGTCTTCACAAAATACACCCGGGGAAAGGGGAATGCAAAGATCAAAGTCTTCCAGTTGTTTCACCAAAATCGCCTCAGTGTCCCGAGGCTTGCACCAGCAAAAGGCCAGTTAAGTAGCCCCTTCCAACACCGGAGAAAGGGCACAAGGCTACCAACACCCATCACCAGCAAGGAAGAAAAGGGTGCCAAATCCTGGTGGAAGTCCAAGCAGATTCAACAGACAAGCAGAAAACATGCTAAGTGGACACCCCCACGGAAAATATGGATTGCATTTTGGTGCAACTATCATAGTTTTTAATAAGTTTTAGAGAAGATCACAATGTCCTTCACTCACCGCAGCTAACATCTATATTTTGTCTTTTATGAATGACCCACACAACCTTACTGCACTTGGAAGGCAGTCAGAACAAGTCTTGTATCCTCTGAAGTACCCAAGACTTTTATGAGGGGAATGTGTCCATATAGTAGACTGACATAATAGCTGTTACCCTGCCAGCTATTGAATAACTGGTTATTGGTTATGTTTCAAGTCTGCAGCATAAGCAAAACAAGAACATGCTGGCAAGAGCCAGCAAGTCTACAGTGAAGTTCTTTTCTTTGTTGTTTTGTAGTCCTCTGATTACAAACAGTCATTACTGTCTGCATTTGTTATGGTTTCAGCAGCCTCCAAGGAGCAATTTCCAATTACTTTGATAAACTGAGAGAGTCTATGTTAAATAGGCTGCCTCGCAACTGGCAGTGCTGCAGTGAAGCATGGTTTTGTTCAACCAACAATGACAATGTAATTTTGATGAACAGATGAAAACACTATACTCTGGTGTAATGGGAAACAGACGAGTCTTTATTACTAATTCCATTTTATGCTGCTTTCTAAGAATTCTGTACTTACAAATGAAATGGAATGTGCTTTATAAGTTCAAGTGCAAGAAAATATGCATCAGCTGTTCCTCTTCTGGATTATAGTAAGCCTTTCTTGAAGAGACATTTGCACAGGGGATCAGTACATGGAATTGGCAACCATAATGACAACTGCAAGATACTCATCTGCTATTCCCTCCTCCCTAAGCAGCACATGACTGGATCACTGGTCTGCTCTAAATTGGTCCTGAACAAAAAGGAAAACAGGGCAAAAAGCTAAAGCTCAATGCTTGAATGGAAGTGGGCAAGCCAAATGATGTTGTAGGAGAAGTTTCTTCAGGCTGTCAGCACATCTGCAGTCATTTCAATAGACAATACGACCTACTAAAATGGTGGCAAGGGGGGCACCGAAGAGGGAAGTAGGGATTTGATTCTGTCTCTGAATCAGCCTGTCAGTCACACCCTGAAGGTTCACTCCTTTGCTTTTCTTTCTGTCACGCCAAGTAACCTCATAGAAACTGATGTGGGTTGAACCCCACAAAAAAAAACACAGATTTCAGAACAAGGTTGATTTTATGTTGTGGTTGAAGGTTACTACATTTAAAAACACAAATATTTCAAAGTCAAAGTTCAACCTCAGTGTACTTAACTTTCATCTAATGTTGAAATTGCTGGAGACTTTCTTAAATATTTACTTTGTGTTCCTGCTTACAGCCAGGCTGGGCCCACAGTCTTCATTTTGCCCCATTACCTAGCTACATTATGGAAGAACTGCAAAGATTTGCCACAACTAACAGCAGCAGGTACTGCCTTTATAACTGTCAGAATCCCCAGCTGTCATTTGCATGACAGTAACCTACATTAGCGTACATATTTCCTGGTATTAGCTACAATTATTTTACAGATTAAAAAATTAATCACTACTAGGCATGTGCTGTCTAAACGCTCCTTCTTAAAATTCAATATAATTATGTGCTTCTGAATGAAGAATACTAAACCTTGCCCAGCCCAGCAGCCTCAAAGACTTGTGCAATGGAGGAAGCAAGAAAAGATCACTTGAGGGAATGATCAATGCTTCTTATTTAGAATAAATGTTATTTCTTCTTCTAGTGAACTTCTGCTATTTTTAACCATGTTACATCTCAGACTGTCACAACACCTTGAAACCCAGGTAGTGCCCTACCTGAGATCATCAACACATGGTCCTCATTTAAAATACTGAATAGAACCAAGGGAGCAGGCAGTACTACTCACAATGCAACATCCTGCTGCTGGCTGAGAGTATTCTGGCTTTTATGCCCCCAGCAGAGACAAAGGGAGTTAGTTCTTCTCTAGCCCACCACCTAAAAAGGCTCATTCAGTGAATCTGAAACTAGAGGTGACAGGTAGCTCCAAAGTCATCATTATAACAAACCAAAGTTTTGGGAACTGAGTGCTCACTTTGCATGGAACATATTTGAGGCAAATGCCTGGATGGGATCCAAACACTCACACTGGGTCTGCTTTAACTCCAATTTACAAATCGGTTTGCACTGAAGTTTCAGATGTGCTAGAACCTATTAATGCATTTTAACCGACATTCACTGGCTAAAACCAACTGGAATGAGACAGCTAGAGATAATGGAGTTCTTTTTTAGTAGGATACCAATGTCTACTGCAGCTGTGAACAAACCCTTTCCACATCAGATCATTAAAAAGGTACTGAGAATGACAAACAGTATCAGACATATTGAAGATTCCTTACATGACATCCACACTACCCATTCTTATTACAGTCTGCAGCTATCGATATTCCAGTTGTTGACAGAGGTCGTTTCTTCTTGATTGGGTTTTAGTACTAGCCTTCTACAATTAGAGGCATTGATGACAATTAAACAAATCTGTTAACTTCTGATATGATTCAAAATTTTGTGCTTGGAGACGTCAGCAAGACTAATTCCAGAACTTATTTTTGCACGCTTTTCTACCATCCCCCTCACACACAGATCAGACCATGGAGACAAGACGCACGCTCAGGGCCCCGTAGTGTCTCCTAGCAGTGTACGTAGGAGGCATTCTGCAGGCAGATATGCCTGGGGAGTTCACACCCTGTGAATGTTGACACGATACAATAATAAAAAAGTGAAAAGTTGCTGCTACAACAGGAACAAAGTAAGCATTTCGCTTCCTGTGCTGGACCACAACCACAAAATTACTTCAGGATTTTCCCTTCACATGGGTGATTCATTGTTTCAACTTGTACATTACAGCAGAACCTTCTGTACTGAGAAGCTGTTGTGTTTTTTTGTTTTTTAAAATCATGCAATGGTAGCCTCAAATGCAACATAAAATGGATTTGACATTGCGTCTGTTCCCTTCACACTTACACAAATAACCAGTTTTTTTCTGCCTTCTCCCCTCCAAGTTATAGTGAATTATGACTTGGGAAGTTGCAGATCTTTTAACTATGTTCTGGAGTACTATAGTATTTAATCTGACTTCTAGCAATTCAATGGTAAGCACCAGCAAACTCTTCTGTGTTTTAATGAAATTTACTTATTAACAATTAATTCAACACAGCAGGCAGCTAAGCCACTAACTACTTTATCATCTTAAGAACTACAACATGTAAATCAAATTCCTAATAAACTATGCTGTAATTGTGATGCTTTTTTAAGCTAGAATCACCCTGCCCACAACAATACGCTGTAGATATAGTTCAGTGTGCCAATTTGCAGTCTTCTGTTTTGAACTACAAAAAAATTCAAATTCTTCTCTCACATTTCCCACTGGTCTCTTCATGCATCCTTTAAAGCTCTTTCCTTCATCTGTATGGTCTCTATAGCCTGCCTTTTCCTGTACTCTATTGTCTATGCTCCCTTTCAATTCACTTGTAGCATTGTATCATGTATCTGCTCACACCTCTCCTAGTGTTATACTCAACCATGGAAGAAGAAAAAAACACCTTTCCTTGTCCTCTTTCACCTCTAGCCTCCAGGAGTTCCTCAACACGTTCTCTGACTCATGTTTAATTATGGCTTTGTCCACAGGAAACAAAAGCATATCCACATCGCTATCCTAATGTAAACTCTCGTTATTGACTAGAGTAGATGAGAATCATTTAGGTTGGAAAAGACCTCTGAGACTGTCTAGTCCAACCATAAACCTAGCACTGCCAAGTCCACCGCTAAACCACGTCACTAAGCACCACATCTACGTGTCTTTTAAGTATCTTCGGTGACAATGACTCAACTACTCCTCTGGGCAGCCTGTTTGAATGCTTACAATGCTTTTGGTGAAGACATTTTCCCTAACATGTAACGTAAACCTCCCCCAGTGCAACTTGAGGCCATTTCTTTGTCTTATCACTTGTTGCTTGAGAGAAGAGACTGATCTCCACCTTGCCGTAGCCTCCTTTAAGATAAGGAGAGAGAGATAAGGTCGTCCCTGAGCCTCCTTTTCTCCAGGCTAAACAACCCCAGCTCCCTCAGCCACTCTTCATAAGACTTGTCCTCTAGGCCCTTCACCAGCTTTGTTGCCCTCCTCTGGACATGCTCGAGCACCTCGATGTCCTTCTTGTGGCAAGGGGCCCAAAACTGAGCACAGTACTCGAGGTATGGCCTCACCAGAGCTGGGTACACAGGAATAATCACTTCCCTGCTGGCCACACTATTTCTGACACAAGCCAGGATGCTGTTGGCCTTCTTGGCCACCTGAGCACACTGCTGGCTCATATTCAGCCAGCTGTCGACCAGTCCCCCCAGGTCCCTTTCCACCAGACAGCTTTCCAGCCACTCTTCCCCCAGCCTGTAGCATTGCACGGGGTTATTGTGCCCCAGCACAACCCAGCACGTGGCCTTGTTGAACCTTGTTCATTTGGTGTTACATGCATAGTGGAGCTTCTAGTATGTGTTCTCTCTAGCAAAACGTCACCCTTATTGTTGCAACTCTTACGTTTCAGTTCATTTGCACAGATTTCCATAAGAGGAGGAGAGTGTCCTCAATTTAAGTCTAAAGCATCATATTAATTCTCCCAGAAGGTGGCTTCCACAGACAGAAGCATTAAAAAACATGGACAAGTAGACTGAGTAAACAGGATCCCTTATCTTGAAATAAGCAACTGTCAGGTTGTGCAGCCACACAGTTCTGTTAGGCTTACAAAGCGAGAATATGCAATCACATTCTTCCATGCAGGATGAGAAAGGGGTGAGAGGAGACTAATTCAACACATTTTCTGCTTTCATTAGCCAGATAGCCATATCAGCCTCATAAATTAAAGGAGGTTATCACTTTTCAAGACACCTGCCAAGTTCATCACATTAAGACAGAGCAGTACTCAGCCAGACTCCTGCCAGCAAAGCATCAGTCACCTGAACAAAACTCAAATCAGTAACTTCAAGCTGTCTTTGTGGTTGGCCTGCACAGCAGTTGCTCTTGGGACTACGGTATCATGGACAACGTAGAAGCAACAGCTACAGCACCAATTTCAAAGTATGCTCAGAGCTGCAGTAAAGACATACTGCGAGCTTCAAGCTTATAACCTCAGCTTTGAGAACCCTTACTGGTTAACAAACAAATTCTAGGACAGATAATTCACTGAACAACACAACAATTACTTGTCGCATAATATCAAGACAATTCATGGTTTGTCATAGATTTCTTATGTTTTACCTTACTAACAACAGACACAAAAAGAGGAAAAATGGGAAAACACCCATTCCAATGAAGCCTAAGATACGGGCTGATAGGAAAACAAAAGAAACAATAGAAAAAAAATCAAACGAAAGCCATAAAATGAGTGCCTTACTTATGCCTATTACTGAATAAGTCGTTTAAGTTTTCTCCTCTGATTTCGGGAATTATCATTTGTAGAACAAGACTTCCTCTAAAGCAGTAAAGTCTAAGCTGAAATAAAAGAGAAGGGTACCTTCCAGTCTCTGAATTTTCGCTTTCACAGAAATAACCGTTTCAAAGGGAGAAACTCGCAGCTCAAAGCAGGTTCCCGTGAGCGTTTCAATGAAGAGCTCCATAGTTTCATAGAAAGGAAGTTTGTAGTGAAACGGCCCCATATTATCCTCATTGAAAAAGGGAGGCTCCTTCTTGTTGGCCATCACAAAGGATTTATAACTTCCTCGCAAGGCGATCCGTCAGGAAACTACGCTGCGCTTCCAGCCGGGTCAGCTCGGAGGACAGGTGCGGTGTGTCGCTGCTCATGTTTGGGCTTCTCCACCTACAAAGAAACAAGCACAGCTCTAGCAGCGCCTGAGTCCCGGCTCATCCGAGAAGAAAAACCAAAGAGCTGATAGCAGACAGTCGGTCAGCACTTGGATCGCGCAACAAACGGCGCCGGCAACCGGGCACGTTCCGGGCTGCGGCGTCAGGGCCCGGCCGCGAACAAAGGAGGGCAGCAGCCGCCCGCCCCCGCCGCCCCGCACCTCAGGCCGGCCGCTCCCCGAGCCCCGCCGCTCTCCCGGGGCACCCAGGGCGGGGCCCGCTTCCTGCCCACCTACCTGCGGCCGCCGCCGGGCCCTCGGAGGGGTGGCGACCCGGCCCCTCTCCCCCCGCGCTGCTCACTCGCCCGCCCTCCCGCCCGGCGGCTGCGCGGGGACCGGCGCCGTCGCGGAGCCGCCGCTGCCGAGGGGTGGCAGCCAGGAGCCGCCCGCGCCGCCGCCCGGCAGCCCCCGCGCCGCCTGGGTGCAGCCTTTATGACCTCCCCCAGGGGGCTGCCGACCAATGAGGATGCCGCTCGGCCGCGGCTCGCCCAATCGGCTCCCTCCGGGGGCGGTGCTCCCGGTGCCGCCGGGGCCGAGAGCGTTCGGGGCGCTTGTTGTGGTCGTTAAGGGGCGGGGCGTGCGCGGGAAGGGCCCGGATACAGCGGCTCAGCTGCTAGCGGCGGGCACGTGACAGGCAGCGGGGAGGCCGCAGAGGCTGCTGGGTAGTGTAGTCCCGCGCCTCGGGGGGATTCCTCAGACAGTGGGGGGGAGAGGTGGGGAGCTGGGCTGTGGTGCCAGGCTCCATAAAGGGTTTCTCTCCACCGAACCTTCAAGCCCCTGCCACGCGTGTTCTTACCTCCTACTCCAACTGCTCTTAGCCCCTAGGGTGCTCAGCTCATAAGCGTCACTCTGCCCTGCTACTGTCAATTATTAATGCAAAGGTAGCAGAAAAGAAAGAAGAATCCACCATCTTTCTCCTTTCTCCACCCTGGCTGTCCTGGAGTCTGCTTTAAGCACAAAAGAAAGGACTAGAGAGGCTGTCCAACCATATGCATGAGGCACGTATGAGGCATATGCAGCAGATGCAGTGCCTATAAATAAATCACAAGCACTTTCACCGTAGGCACCCATTTGCAGATATCTCCCCCATTCTTCTCCAAGCTGCTACTCCCATCTTACCCCCCACTTAACGTGAGTCATTACCAGGCCCACCTATGGTGCAAGTCGATCCGTGATATTTCTCCGTTCTTACCCCTTCCACCCTTCCCTTCTGCTTTACCCTCATTAATGCTAGATGCTCTGTCTGTAGCAGTTTCTGTGCCCCATGAAGTAGACCCAACCTGAGTAATGACAGATGGAAGCAGGTGTCTCAGAGCAAGGGCTTCAGTGACAGCAGGAATTGCTCTTAAAGAGATATTCTGAGCACCTGCTTTAAACTCACAGAAAACAGAACAGTCTAAGAGCTAAGGTAGGACATTCCTATCATAAAAACAGCACACCTAGTTTAAAAGTTAGAAATTCAGACAGTCACTAGTAAAATCTATACATTTGCTCCGCTTGGACATGAAACAGGGTTAATCACATCCATTCCACCAGGATAATCTAGAAAATAAGGGAACCAAGAAGGTTAAGACAAATGCAGTAGACAGTCAGACAACTTACACAAAATAACAAGTTCCTGTAAACAGCCTATGATGTCTTACAGATGAGAAACAAAAGCAGATAGTAAGAGGTGATCCAAGCCTTTGGCACAAGGGAGCTGCTGCACTAAGGAATAGGCTTGTCAACACAGAAGTGATCAAACACGCTTAGGATAGATGGACTGCGTGGGAAGTGTTATTTGCAAAACTTTGGCAAATCCAAGCAGGCCAAAGTCTCATTTAGTGGCTTACAACTTGAATAGAAGACAATGTTAGGTTTCTATTGTTCTCATAGAACACTAGGTACTCCTCTGTAACACACAACGGCAGAGAAGTTTTAAGCATTTGTTTTTATAGACTATATTAGCTGCCGTTATGAAATAACTGGTCTCTCTACCTGGTTTCAATTCCTGCTCTAAGTGCTTGATTATATATGTGAGAGCTATACCCAATAACAGACAGAATCCCACCTTACACTAACATTAGCTCAGGAGATTGACAGCTGGCCCAGACAAAGCATGGTAGTGGTTTGGGTTATTTTCCAGTCACAATGCACATGTTCTTAACAAGTGGTAAAATACAAAGCAAAACGTACAGACGGATCTCATTTAACCGACTCCATTTACTATTTAACAATATCAAAGATTTTCTCTATAGATCTGTTCAATAAAAACAAACTATACTTTGTATAATAGATTACTTCATCGCAGGTATTGCACAGGCTATATTCATCTGGCCACCATGGAAAAAAATAGCAGGAGGTTACCATCCTTTTTTAATATATCATTAAGAGTAATTAAACCCAGTACAAGAGCATACTAACTATTTATAATGGGTAATCTGTCATTTACATATCCACAGCTATCTCATTTCAGCTCTACTGGATTCGGGAATCCAGCGTATTAGACAGAGCATAAGGAAGGCCTCCTTTCTGCAACACATTCCCCTTGGCTACTGGCCTCCAAAGGCATTCAGTGGATCATCAAATGTGCTCAGTGCCTTGCTTTCAGACTTCACTTCCGAGGCTGTCTGGGAAGATCTACTTTTGGGAGTGGGTATCTTGGTTTGGCTGCTAGAGAAGATATCATCTAGAGGGGAAGAAAAAAAAAAAAGATGCTTTTAATGGGAAGTGACTGCTAAACAGAAGTAACATTGTACAGAAAAGTCCCCAGCACACAACAGGGACTGCCAAGGACATTTTGTGATAAACAAATGCTTTCCTGCTGCTTGCAATTCTACATCTATTTGTAAGGACATACGTGGGAGCTGTTAACTGTAAGTCAAATCAAGAACATTTTTTCTTCTCAGTAAAGCAGAATAATACTTGTATTTTATAACGTCTGAACTCTCAGAAGCATTTGAGAAATATGAATAAGTTAAACCTCCACAGAAAGTTTCATCTTGCAAGTTCCAGACAACCTTCTGCTTATCTAGAACAAGAGTGTCTAAAGAACTTGAGAGACTCCAAGAGCCACCAAGATTAGTGTCAAAGAAAATCATAAGAGAAAACAGTACTTGCTAGGGACTATTGTGGCGTCTGCTAGCCATAAGAGAGAATCTTTAACCTATGGCAGAATAAAAACGCAGTATACACCACTTGAGAATAGGGCACAGCTAAGATGCAAGGAGGCAGACAGCTCTGACTGCCTCAGACTGCCATCCTGCTGAATATTCAAAAGGTCTGTCTACAGTCCTCAGTCAAGAGCTTCCCCCACCTTCCTTAGTATTAACATTTCTGCTATGAATAAATGTGACCTCAAGGTAGAAAAATCTCACACTGCTATTAAGAAAGAGTTCTTCCCCAAATGACAACAGGTAAGAGGAAACCCTCCAACACAGATACCCTGTATCAGCAGCAGAGCCCACAGACCTGCAGTTCTTGCTGGGGCCAGGGCTGCTAGTGTTTAGGCTACTCTCACAGAAGATGACAGTTTCTACAGTACAAACATTGAAGTGTTGCTATGAGGTACCTGAGTCACTAGCAATTCACGAGGCCCTTACATTGCTAGTCATGAATCTCTATTTAGAGAACACATCTTACACTGAGGTTCGTAGCTATTTACTGGTCCAGAGGATGAACACTAATATTCCAGACTTCAACGTATATCTTAACTGTGAGCAGAGGCCAAGCAAGAAGCAGCCTCTCACAGCACACTCGCCTTTCTGTCCTCACTGCTTCTTCCTCTCCAGTACGTTTGCTACTGTGCTTATCATAAAGGATTACACAGGAATAATCCAGGACAACATCTCAGCACAAAAGCAGTTTAGAACAGCGGTAAAGTAAAGTAATCCCCTACTGGCATCACTCCAGAGCAAAAACCTATCACATAGATTAGATTCACAGCCAGCTGGGGAGTACAGTGAGTGACATCAGCAGTAGAGGTATCACTCACATTTTATTACAAGGCTTAGGAAGGAGGAGAGAGTTTTGCCCATGGAAAATGGCATTTGTCAATGCACAAAAAAGCTCCATCTCCATTTTTCTTGGACTATCCCAGGTGGGCAGAGATGGCTGTTGATTAAGCTGTTTGTGTCATCAGCCATAAAAGGTCACTGAGGAGGCTAGAAGAATAAAGATGTGAGATAAAATTCCTCCTAACGTGCAACCACAAGCTTACCGCAAATGTACCAAATGACTCAAAGCTGTGGCAGGACAAAGAAAGGAAGTAGCTTGCCTCCTCCACCCCACCAAACTGCATCCAGTTATTTGCAGTAGAAAGGATTCCCTAGGGCAGCAACATTCAGCCTAAATAAAGTGCTACCACAATCCTTGAAGCCAATCCTTAACCTGTGTGGTAGGAAAGTGCCAGTTCTACTAGCCTACATCCAAGAGAGCATCCTCACTATCAACTATCTTCCCTACACTCCTGTTGGGCTTCTGAAACTCCATAGCTCTGGGCACTAAAAAACTGCATACCTATAGCTGCACCACAAAACAGCCAACACTCTAGAGGAAAACAAAGTTTATCAGATAACAGGATGCAGTAGCTGCTTGTAGGCATCAACATCACATGTAAGAGACAACAAGCTCTAGGACCAGAGTAGATGTCAAAAGCAGAAGCACAGACAGGCTCTGTTATGACTAATTTTCCAAGTTACATTCAAATGACACTCTTAATTGTTTTTCAATGTGAGGTTTTGATTTTTTTGTGCAAAAGTATTTAGAAGGGGTAGCTGTTTCAGAAGTCCTTTCATTTGATATAGGCTATGTATAGGAAAAAAAAAATATACATTTTTATTGATCCCATCCATATTTCAAATATCTTACTTGCAAATCTGTGTTATTTTTTATATCAATTGAGAAGATTTTGAAATCTCAACGTTTTCATTCTCTGGCAAGTTTTCTAACATCTTTAGAGACTTCATCCAGGTCATTCCGTCATGTTTGAGTGCTTAAGAGCAGCACAAGCAAGACTTTGATAAATCAGAGTTGATTTAAATAGGCAGAACAGAATGAAGGACGGCTGACAGGAATCAAAGCTGGAGGTGAAGGGACTTATTTCTTTTCCTCTAACAGGAAGAAAAAGAAGTGCAATCCCAAAGGAGAGCTGTAAATATGAAGACTCTGAGAACCGATGCAGTCAGGGATCAAATGACTTCTGATACCTCCACTGACAGAACAAGAAAGGAGCATGCTTTGCTTCATTTTATATTACTATATGTTGCTTTCTTAACTAATTATACAAGGCAATCTTTGCTCTTAGATGTAGTATATGCAAAAATGCTCTGGGTACACACAGACAAACAAAATCTTATGGGCTCCAAGACAGTCTGTGCAATACTGAAGAAGGCTGAGGTGAGATGTGGGGAAAGATGCCGAACTCTTCACATCATTAGTGATTCATCTGAAAACAGGATACAAAAAGCTGTGCAAATTAAACAGAGAACATCTCTTAGTGCTGGAACAGGATGAGATTAGTCTCTTACTCCAGACAAGAAATTTTCTAATTCCCACAGATGAGAAAATCTCTACAGAAATTAAACTATTCCTCGTCTCACAATGAGGACTTCTATACACTTTCCTAAACTACTTAGATTCTGTGTTGTTTCTACAGATCTAAGAAGTTTTCATCCGGGGTAAAATCCAAATATATCCAGAGACTTGAGAGCAGTTCATAGTTAAGGAAAGCAAAGGGTTCTAAAACATCTCTGACAAACACAACTCAGGACAATATTAGGAGATTAGTAACAAGACATTAGACACTTACCCATATCGTCATCAAATATGGATTTTTGTTCCACCTTTTTCTTGGTGTTCTTTTCTTTTGGTTTTATGGTGAGATCCGCAAAGATATCAATGTTATCATCAAACAGGTTAGTCTCTGGCATCTTCTCTTTTGTTTTCGACATTGGTTTAATTGCCTCAGTAGCAAATATATCATCCTTAGAGCAAAGTACAGAGAGATCATCAATACACAATACACTTCAAAAGAATAGTCATTACCTGCACACAGCAGCTAAGATGCTTAGCTGCTTTAGCTGACAGCCTTGACAGACCTGAGAATTTTCAGTCCCTTGCCCCCAAGCACAAGTGCCCTAGTGTGGGATTGTGCACAGGTCAAGTACAACACAGAGGTGCTTGCAGCACCTCTCCAGCCTGCCAAATTCATTCCTCCTTTAAAGATCTATTTGAGCTACTGTGCATATAACAGACAAGTAACAAAAAAGAACCAAATACTTCACTACTTTGAAAATGGTCATAAACATAGGGATGTCATCACAGCACATTCATTGATGCGTCTGCTCTGTGTTAAGAATCCACCTTTTAATCCACATTTGCTAATAAACAGATGAACATCCAAAGAAATGGTTTCTGTTGCCCAATATCAAAGTAGAATTGACAATTTACTTCACTCATTCTCCTGCACACCCCCAGTCCTACAACAGCCACCATTCAGCCTGTGTTTAAGTAGAAAATTCTGCATACAGCCCTGGGGATCAAAAAGGCCAACATGGCAGGCTTTCAGCCCTACTCTTTCCAGCAAGTTTCAACCATTACCTCAAAGATGTCTTGTGCAGGAGGGTCAACAGCTTGCCGGACAGAAGATCTCAACTCCTTCTTTCCAGTTTTCTGACTGGTAAAAAGAGAATCTTCCTCCTCCT
Organism: Oxyura jamaicensis; assembly: GCF_011077185.1. Taxonomy (NCBI): domain Eukaryota; kingdom Metazoa; phylum Chordata; class Aves; order Anseriformes; family Anatidae; genus Oxyura; species Oxyura jamaicensis. The sequence continues at coordinate 17,491,222 of NC_048898.1, forward strand.
CCAAAAAAGGTATAGGGCTGCTTTTCGATGATGATTTTTTCTGTACAGACTGGAAGAGATCATTGCTGTCCTGATTACCCCGCACAGACAGATCAGGCTTTTTCTCTCTGCCCTTAATGGGTACGTTAGCCACATTGTCTGGAATTTCCTTCTTCAGCTTTGACTGTGCAGCTGTTCTGGATGCTGCGCTGCTTGCAAAAAGGTCTTCTGATTCAAATATATCATCTCCTTCATCTGTGGATTCTGGAGGAAGGATTTTGTTTGTCCCAGCAGAAAGAATGCTGCCATGAGCTGGTAGTGACAAGCCAGACTGAAAACCATTTTCCTTGGACTCTCCTTCAGTAACAAGAGGCTCCTTTACATTCTCTATTGGTGACCTCTGTTTTGGTAGCGAGAATTGCAGTTCTTTAGCACTGTCCACCTCCTCACTCTCACCAGACTCTTGTGCAGCTAGGCGGCGGGCCATTCTGCTAGGAGGTCTTCGTTTTCCCGTAACCTTGATCCTGGTCTGCAAGAAAAGATCAGGGTTTATATATAAAGAGGAAAAACAAACAAACAAACAACAAAAAACCACCAAATTTATGTGAAAAGAGGTTAGGATTCATTTTTTTTCCCTTATAACATTTTCTGCCTACATAACACCACCAATTAACACAGTACCCATTTCATACTAGCACTCTGAAACTAAATTAACTCAAAGTTTTGCTTATAATGCTGGTTTAAGTAACTTTAGCAGCTACCTGTACACTTAAGCAAGTGTTCAGTTGTGAATTCTGAGCAAGGAATGATGAAACTAAATCATTATCTGCTCAGAGAGAGAAGCAGCAAGAACCATCATCATCTCAGCATTATCCACTCTCCCTATTTTGCAGAAAGGGATCTGGACCTTCAAGCTTGGAGTAGCTTGCAGCAAGAAAATATTCAGAAAGTAACTCAGGACTTTTGATTTGCTAGTCAATCCACAGCAGGTAGAACTGAGGTGCAAAAGCAGTAGCACTTGCAAGTAGAGAGTCACAACAGAGGTCAGCAAATCACACTAACCTTCTGACTTTAGGCACTACTTTAATCTGACACTTTGCTAATACAGAAACTTCTGTGGTACACAGTTAGTCTAGGTCATGACAAATTACATTGTCCATTTAATTTCATTGCTTTTAAAGAAAACACATCCTCCCACAAGTTTCCATTATAGCCTCTACCATATACCACATGGGCATACAAGTAGTAACAACCTAATCTTTCCTGTTATTAACACCCAGACCAAGTCGTAACTGTATGATTCAAGATTTTTTTTTAAATAACCATTAAACTCTTAAGTAGAATGTCTTTTGCAGTCCACTAAGAAAAAGGTAGGAATGAAAAACAAGTGAGCCAGGAGACAGATCTGCCATTTCAAAAGATGTAACTTCTTTGCCTGTGGCTGGGTTTATTTTGTTTGGTTTTTGGTTTGTGTGTTTTTGTTGTTGTTGTTTAGGGGGGTTGTGTGTTTTTGTTTTCTGTTTTGAGTTTTGTTTTTAAGGGCTTTTTTTGAGCTTTTGTTTGAAAAAGAATTATGACTGACAGTTCAGGACAGCATGACATGTTTATCCACAGAGGGGATAAAGCTTAACCTCCAGTAGTGGCATGTCCTTGACATCTTGCTACAGCCGCTGTCTATAACATATTTTACAGTTAGCCTAGAGAAATGCCTTCTTTACGTTTTTCAGGCCGGCACCTTTCAAGACTGTACAAGGTGTTAGACTAAAATACCTTCAACCTATAGGGAAAAACAATGTATTTGGGTGCTGCATGAATGTGCCTTAAAAAGGGACTGAATTCGGCATATGCGTAAGCCCCTTACAGAGCTAAGAATGCAGTAAACTTGACCTTTCTTCATTGGTCTGGTATAGTGGATTAGATTTCCACACCTTTATTCAGATAGGCTACACTTTTAGCAGAATTTGCATGGAAAAACATAGGTTTCTGAAAGAGAACAGAGACTGTTTTTAATCCCCTTTTCTATCCCATTAAATACCAAGGTTACCTTATTGGCACTGTGCAAGGTATCCGCTTGCATAGGCTGATCAAAGCTTACACCCAGTTCCTCATTGTTTCCTGCAGCAGGGAAGGCTTCGCTGCTCTGTACATCGTTGGGTTCATTCAGTGGAGTGTCCAAAACTGGCAAGGGGGACTTTACATTGGAGACCTTAGGCATTGCACCAGGAAGTAAGGCTGCAGGGTTAATAGCTAAGTTAGCCTACAAAATAGAGAAAAACACACAAACACACACAAAGAAATCATGTTAATACTGCTCAAGAGCAGGCATGGCTCCAGAGAAGCAGCAAGCGTGTTTAGGCATTCAAATTCTACTCCTGAGAGTACCTGGCCTCTCTCACATCTACTCACTTCTGCATATCCCACATCATCTGTCTCACTAAATCTCACTATTATCCTGTATAAGATCTTCAAGAACAGCGTGGCCACTCTACATCAGGCAAAAACCTATGTAGCTCAGTATCCTGTCTGAGGAAAAGACTGGTTCTGACATTAAAGTCATACTGTCATATAGATAGTTATTAGATTTTTCGTATCAGAGAGGGAAGCAACAAAAACTCCAAAACCCTAAGAGTCTCTGAACGTACTTAAAATAGTGCTGAGTAGATTAGCAGGCCAACAAGCAGCCCACCCTCTGCCCCCAATTAGAGTTAAATAGCATTGCTCATAGTCAGCTCTGAAAGGTGAGAAGGGGGAAATTATGTTAAACATGCAATACAGAAAAAAGTAACAATATAGAATGTAATCTGAAAAAAATGCAAGAGTAAGGTAGGGAAGTAAAAAGATTTTGTTTCAGGTAGAGCCATCAGTAAGGCAAGGAAGATTTTTTTTTAATTTTTTTTTGAAAGTCAAAATGCCAATAAAGTAATTACTTGTAACTTTCCAATCCGAGATGAGGGCTCTTTGGTTTTAATGGGAACAGGACCTGTAGATTTCTGCACAAAATTACACTGGATTAAACAACAGCTGGACAAGTTAATACCAACATCTTCAACCAGACCATAGCTTACATTTTAATATATCTACAGAAAGGAACCAGCTCACTGCTTACCAGCTTCTTCTGGAATACCTTATTATTGAGGCATCTCATTACGTTCCAGTACCAGAGCTATAGTCATTCAATTTTCAACTTCTCAGTTCCCAACATCATAGCCCTATCTTCATTATGACATCTTTGTTCCACCCTCTTTCTATCCAATATTATGCTTTGCCATAGCAACTCTACAACTTCCATCTTCTCCATGTCACACATGACTCTTGTCAAATCAAATTCTGACAGCCACCTTTACTCCTTGCTTGTTCCCTCCCCTAAGATCCTCTAAGGCTATGCTCCCAGATCACGATATAATGAACTTCTCTTCTCTTTGTAACCGACTATAATAGGGCCACAGACTTTAATGCAGCACACATAGAAGTCAAGAGGGTTACAAAATAGAACCTCTTAGCTCACAAGGAAGGCATCTTCTGAGAAGGGAGTGCTCCTCTACAGAAAGCAGACCCAGAAATAAGACTAGTAGACTAAATGAGCAAGAGCAGCTTTGTGGTCTGAAGATTTGAATCAATTCTAGGATTCGGGGATAAACCAGATCAATAGAGGTGTTTGTCCAGGGTTTGCTCACTACAAGTGTCTGATGTAACTTGGTTCTATTAGCTGGGCCATACTGCCATTGGTGTGAGTGGGCAGTCACTGAGGGTTTGGACACTGTTTTGGGGGAATTTGATACCATGACAGAAGAGCTCTGCTGCCTGAGATTATTCTCCATTTAAATGCACATGGGATTTGGCTGTACCTTACACAGGCTAAGATCATTCTAGGCTACAAAAAAAGGGAAGACAAGTGTGGTTCTCCACATCAAGGAGTACTTCACCAAAAGGGAAGATGGACTTGCTCTGTGTTCCTCAACCCAGGAGGCAAAAAACAGCCTCCTCCCTTCCCGGAAGATGCAAAGCTCATTTCCTACAGCTGGAAATCAAACAAGCAGCTCTGATGAGACAAGACAGACTTCAGATCCAGACTGCCTCTCTGTGATATGCTGTTTCTGCAAGATTAAGAAGAGGAGTAGGAGTCTTGTTTGCTCCTCCTAAGGCCTCAAAGAAAAGATTCTCAACAGCCACAGATTTGTGCCGTGTGCCATGATCTCCTTTCTGAGAAAGCCTACCTGTACTTTAAAGATAACATTCACTCCATCAGACACTGGCAATTCAAAGAATGAGCAAGTGATCAAATCACACATTTTTCTATCAAAATGCACCTGAAGCCTAGTTCTTCACTGCCTTGCACTTTGCCCTCATAAGCATGTGGATAAAGAATAAAACACTATCAACAGCATTTAAACTTCTTGCAGTTAACTTAAATTTCTGCTTATCAACAGTGCTGCTGTTGATAAGCTGGGGTAAGTATGGCCATGCATTACTGCATTTCTGCAGCTTTGCAGCCAGTGAATTCAGGCATTAGTTTTGACCTTTTCAGTAGACTTTAAAACATTTCCTTTTCCTGTGCATATTGTTCAAGACACAAAATTTCAGTACTTGCCTCTGTAGTTATTGTCTTAGGGGTTTCATCTTGTTTGGCACTTAAAGCATTTTCCAATGGAGGGCTCGAACTGGCTTTAACTGTTTTCTTCTCCACTATTTTCTGTAAACATTAAGAGCACAGGTCCACATGAACTGGTAAAAAGCACAGTCAGCAGAACAGCAAAACAAGCAAAGATTTTTAGGATCTCACTTCCATTTACAAAGAAAACCACCAACATCTTTTGAGTCTGCAATGCACAGGCATTGCTTTTTGGTCTGCAATGGCAAGGGCCTTCCACTCCACCATACTTTTAACTTCCCATGCATTTGTTGTCTATACTAAAAAATAAAGTAAGTTTGGATAAGCTTCTGAATGCATACATATGCTGTCCTCATATACAGGACAGCAGGAAAATAAAGGTACAAAGATAGCTAAGCAACACTGCTATTTTTATGGTTTCAAGCAAGCAGGCTCTGTACATAGCTGCCAAGCGCTAATTAGCTAAGACCACCCCTTCTACAGTCCTCAGAGAAACAGTTTCCAGGAAATATTGCCAGTTTTCTAGCCTAACTTTCAGCTAACAACTTGAAAATAGATTAAAGTAAGAATTGGCTTCATTTAATTAAACTGTAAACACATTTAGAGTAGCAGTTTAGAATGCATTGTAGGACTTTGACCTCAAACCACCCATAACACAGTCCAGTTCATTACTGTAGCTGCTCGCGCTCTAAAAAAAATCCAGTGATCAAGAACATTTTATTAACACATTCATTACCTAAAATTAAACCAATCTGCAGACTTCAACAACGTAAGTTATCAAGTAAGGCCCAGTCATGCATGAATCACAGGGAAGTGAGACTTCACTTGCTAACATTACAAGCTGGCAAGAACTAGAATATCATTGGGTAGATAAACAAAATGAAAGATGGATAGTCTTAAGGTAGAGATCTAGTTTTGTTCTGTAAATGGCCGGTTTCTAAAATCAGGGCATTTGCAGTAGTTATTGAATGTGGGGTTTTGCACGTATTAGACAAAACAGTGAAGATAGAAAGGAACACAAGCTCTATATAGTCTGTATTCTTCAGGGTAAGAAAGTCAGCTAGTTTTTTTTCCCAGAACAATGCTGCCAGGCAATTATGGTTTAAGATCAACAATCTGCCACTGTACTAATGATCTGTGGTTCCTGCACTAGATATCCAATCATGATTTGTTATCCAAACTGTTAAGCCTATTGAAAAGAAAACAATCACATCTATTCTTTCCCATTCAAAAGGTTATTTTGAAGTAACGGATGTTTCCCCATGTTACCTTTATAAAGTTTGTAAAACCACCCACCTAGTTCTAAACTCTGTCAGAAACTAGCAAAAAAAAGTAAGTCTACCTGAAGAGACTTCTCAGTGATATGCAAGTATGTGAATCTCAGTAGTTTTTGCTGAAAGCATAGCTATACCTTGAAGAAGTAGCTGGTCACAGGAAGATAGGCCCAAATAAGGTTACAGCCCTTATCCATCTAAAAGGGTAACTATACAGGTAGTCTACTACAATGCAAATTAAAACAGGTTCATCTGAACTACTATAGAAGTGGTTCAAGCTGCTTCTTCTTATTACAGTGGACAAATAGTGTCATACAAGTAGTGAATGCCTCAGGGAAGGAAGTGTAATTTTTTAATCTGTTTTCCACAGCTTGGTTGTGAAGCTGTATCTGTAGGCTATCTGTAACTAGGAAAGGTAGATTTGACGCTGGCCATCTGTGCCAGCTCTCCCACAAAGCATGCTGAGCCTAAAGAACCTCATTGCCCTTTGGAGCAGAGAAGCTGTAAGCTGAAGTTCTACCATCTCCCTACCTGTTAAATCAGTCAGACCCTGAATAATACAAATGTAACTCCACTACTACGATTTCTGCTCAAGTGTATTCTCTAACACCTAAGCCCATCCCAGTGGCATGCAAAGAGGAAAATAATCCACTCCTCACTTCCCAGTTTTGGGAGATATACTGCACCTATTTGTTCCTTAGGTCTTCAGGGTCACGAGCCATTTCTAGTCTCTTAAAAAAGATTAATTCATTTCATTTCTTGTGGGAACACATATGGAAAAAATCCCTTCCATACATTTTCCAAAGTCTTTTACAAAAGTCATTTATAGAAGAGGACCAGATACCGGAGGGTTTGTTTTAACAGCACTGAAGAGATCATCTTCATCATCATCTCCAAAAAGCCCACCTCCAGATGATGGTTTCAGGATACGGTTTGCAGACTGGAGAGAGAAAATAAAATTAAATAAATAAAAGTGTCACTGATCAAAAGCATGTCTCCTCCTGCCTGTGATGCTCAAACTGATTTTATCATTTGGCCATCCCTGGAGATCAGGGACTTTTAAGTTATTTACAAACAAGCAACATTTGTAGGTTGCACACTTCAAAGACCATTTTCAAGTAGAAGGTTCAGAGGAGGGCTTTGAACTCACCACCGACTTCTTGGGGCTGGCAAAGAGGTCAACATCTGGATCATTGTCCTTCTGAAGTTTGTGACTGAAAAGAAGCTCTTCATCTTGAAAGACTCCAGTGCTTTTGGGACGAGTGCTTTTCTTGGAAGGCTGAAATGAGGAGAAAGGTCCACACCATGAAAAAAACCCTCCTTAAGGAGGGCATCTAGTTCATGGGTTTACTCGTCTAGTAATAAGGCAGGTTATAATTCACCCAAAGCTACATTACAGCCTTGGTAACAAAAATACAACTTTAACTATCAGTTGCATTTTTCACTTTGACTAAATTTGCAAAACCTACAAAGTAAATACATGTATTAACAGTTCATTTTTATGAGAAGACATTAAACAAAATGTACCTGTCTGCTGACCTGAGAGCCAGCTTCTATTACTTACTTAATACATGTCCCTAGGAGGAGGAAAAGTTTTTCAGTATGGTATCATGAGTGTACAGGAAGGTTTATATTTTAGCAAGACACTTTTATGCCTTGTATTGTTCCGATGAAGGTGCAGAACAGAAGTGAGAAGAAGAGAATCTGGGTAATTATTTTTCTGAGCTACCTTTAATTTAAAAAAAAAAAAAAAAAAAGGAAAAGAAAGACAAAAGACAAAGTCCTGTAAAGCTGTTATTGTTTACAGAGTTCCCATTCTCCCTTTAAAGCAAAAGCACCCCCATAATGAAGAAAATAACATAATGTCATAATGTCTGCCTTTGGCAAAAATATGTACTTACAGCTTCGCTGCTGAGTGGTAGGGAAGGTTGACAGTCAAACGGAGCACCTTATCAGCCCTCCATAGTCTGGCAAGCCAACTGGTAACAGCTGCTATCTAAGCAGTTTCCAGCACATCATATTTGGTCCACTCTTCCTGCTCTACATTTTTTATTACTGCTCCATTCTCAGCCTTTCCATGCATCAGTTTTAACTCTACATTAAAAGCTAAGTCAAATTTTTAGAGAGCTAGATGTGCTCTGTATGCCTAGACACATGTAGACCTGATATAGGTCTAGTAGCATCCATACACAAAACACATACTAGACTGAGACAAGCACTCAAAATAGTCGCACCTTTCAGATTTCCCTACAAAAAAGATTAGGTTCCTAAGTCGCCTATTATGGTTTTTGCATGATTATGCATTTCAGCACCTTAATGACTCCACGGATGTTAGATGCTGACTGCTGAATGCTTTCCAGGAAAGCTTTAAGTGATTCAGGATCATAGGGAAGAATAGGAATAATTTCTCATCCAAGAATTTGGAAGTTTAAAATTTGAAAAAGATTAAACTTCATGACTTGCAGAGAAGAGAGGGTAAAAACAAAACCTTGCCTAGAATAGGAGAGGTATAGAGGCAGAAATATTATTTCTCTGTGTTCAAGAACATCTCTAGACTCACCACACCAATTTCTTTCTGTGCATTTTTAGTGCCATCATCCTCCAGTCTCTCCTCTTCCTCCTCATCAAACAAGCTTAACACTTTCTTAGCTTGGGTCTTGACATCTTTTTCCAGAGCTGGTGGTGACGTTGCAAACAAATCTGAATTGCTGTCTGGCTCCAAGGATGTTGCTGCAAAAGGCTCCACCAAAATAAATAAATACACTAAGCTGTTATTTAGTTCAGGTTTGCCCCCCAGACCACTAAACTTTACTGTTTAAATGCCAGCCGTGGTCAGAGTTCTGTAATCTAGTACCACAGCAGACTATTAAATTCAATTCTTTTTTCCTAAGCAGACAGAATAGCAATACACAAATTAACAAGATAGGTTTCAGTATAAAGAACACACTTTATGGTTCTGAAAGGAACAAAGGCTTCCTCCTGGCACCCTAACACCACAGTGCTGTTGATAAGCAGCTTTCTGCATAAGGTTTCCTCCCCATCTATAAGTCAGGCTGTCTCTGCTCCACAAGGCTGCATACAGCAGTTGACATTATCTGTGAGGCACCCAGTTCATGCAACCTAAGATTCCCTGTAGTGGGCAGCACTACCTGAACACTGAATGTGATCAGGAAAACGCAAAGTGTGCTAATAGCACCCTGGAAAGCCATCAGCTGGTAATTCTCCAACAATCACTCAGTAGGAGAATACCCAAGAGTAAGTTCTGCTGAAGCTTCTTCAATAATGCACTCAAATCTCATTTTTGTAAACAATGCAGCCCAGAAGAAACTCACAATCCCAAGAGTCATGTTTCTACAGCTACCAAAACCATTCATAATTCACCAAACAGTATGCTCAAACAATAAAGTTACTGAGCTTTACAAAACCTATGCGTTAGTCTAGCCTGCTTTTTGAAAGGAGAGCTCTACGAATGGGAATAAAGGTTGCCCTGGTCAGTATGGAGGGGGAAAGAAACAAACTCCAAACAGAAACCTCTCACACATGCCAGCTGGAAAACAAATTTAAATGTCATGTAATCAGTTTGCTGTTGGTTTGACCAAGTGATTCTGCTATAGAAAGATTGAATTTTTCTTTCCTTAGCAATAGCAGACAGTCCAGAAAAATAATTGTCCCAAAGCAGCGCCACTACATTTCTAAACCAAACCTTTGCCAAACCTCATATTAATATAAGAAAATCGCTCACTTTTTCCTTTGTATGCTGCCCTGCAACATCTGTTCCTCTAGGCACCGGAACTGCTCCAGGCTCTTCTAAAGACCATAATGTATCTTCTGACTGGTTAGACTTTGCCTTATCTGGCAGATCTTCCTTTTCCTCCTTTTCTTCGTCACTAAACAAAGGTGGTGCTTGTGCTGGTTTTACCTTCTCCTGCAAAATTAAGAGAACGTCACTGATACAAAATTGTTTGGTACACAGGAAGTACTTACTGCTGTGGGACAGCAGACTCCCAGTGCATGGACACTGGCAGCATGCTTGATGCCTCCTTACTTTCTTCCCATGGGGCTTTCTGATTTGTGACTTTTGATTTCTATTACTATAGGCTCTTAAGACTCAATGAAGAGTGCCAGGAAGCAGCCACAAGCTTAGAGCAGATGCTGTGGGAAACCTGTTTAATTACTGCACTGGTTCCTAACGCTGCCAGCAGCCAGACTATGGCTTGCCTGTTTCTTTTTCTATTTCCAAGCCTACACTGAACCCAAACAGAAAAAGACGGGGCCTGGAATTATGTTTATGGCAACTGCTTTCCTGGTAACCAGAAAGGCAAAATTGGGGAGCAAGGGCACACAAGTGCAGGGAGTCCTACAGATACAACTGAATTCAACTTCTGCAATTCCTACTTACAATTCCAAAGCGCAACCAGACAGCACACTATGGGTTAAGCTCACAAGACAGAGTATAGCATAAGTGCCCTCTGCGGAGGGTCAGTCAGCTTGGGCCAAGATGGCACAAAGGATGAAATCCCAGCTTTGCAGTCAGCAGTAAGCCATCTGTTCCTGTTAGTGGTACCTTTCAGCTGAATGCTCTTAACACACACACACACTTTTAGCATAAATTAAAAGAGTGTTGGGTTGATGATCGAGACAATTTTGAAATCTCTTTTAGGCTGATGTTAGAAATTCTATATGTATGAATTCAGTCTGCCCTGATCCCCTTCCAAGTTTGCTAGAACTACTATTATCTAGAACAATTTGGGTTTACATTACCTATCAAGGAAAATATCCTATGAAAACACTGTGCAAGTGTTCTGTGTTATTTTTAAAAGAAAGAGAAGGTACCGCTGTGGCCTTTGCCGCTGAAGGAAGTAGTGTTGATTGGGAACTGAAGAGTGACTCTCCATTAACAGCATCATCTTCAAATAGCAGCGATACCTTCTGTGGCTTTCTTTGGCTGCAGGTGAGGAAGAGAAAAGTTGAAGATCAATGCAAAAGTTTCAGGGCCCATGTACTGCATCTGTTTAAGTATAACTTCATTTGCAGGGTCTGGTCCCAGATCTAGGACTATGTTTCCTCACCATGTCAACAATTCTACCACCACCCCTCTCACCTGCACAGCTTTCTTCCAAAGTGAATACAAGAGAGTATCAAAGGTATCAAAGGCAGGAAAATGGAGTGCCCACTCCAGTGACAGGGAGGAAAACAATCCATCATAGACATAAAAGAGGTGAAAGAGCCCAGCCCAGCCCACTCAAGCATCTCTACTTCCTCCTCAATAACACTAACAGGAGACAACACTCAATATGCCTGGCTCTGTCAGGTTTTGAGGACAGTGCTGAATTATTCTGAAAAAGCATTCCCGTTTCCCCTCCAAAGGATTTTCACCTCTCTTTAGTGATTGCAAATAAATCCTCCTCATCCTCTTCCTCAAAGAGGCTTGTCTTCTTCACAGCTTTAGCTTGACTGATGTTGCTAGCTGGTTTTGTAGGTCCCTCTTTTTGGTTATCTTCTGAAGGAAGTTTAGGTGGCTTGGAGACATTCCAGTGTTCCTGAAAAATAAGGAACCTTTAAGTTTCTTTTGTCTTGGTCAAAGCCACTTTCACACCTTCTCTACAAAGAGAAACAGTTCAGCATCTTGGCAGTCTTTGTATCTCTCTACCAGTTCCTTTTCCTGCCTTTGTGTTAGCCACTCACATTGTTCAGGCTTTGCAGAGGGCCCAGCCACCTTTTGGCATATGGTATTTGCCAGCACAACAGTGTACACACACTTCACTATTATTGTTGCTCTCAATAAGTGAGATCAGTGCAAATTGAGGTCATACTATTCACATGAGTAAATTTAGAGGCTTTCCAGACAATTTTTTAGTTACTTAGTGCCTCTGCTTTTCAGTTAAGTTGCAGGACAACACTTAATCTATCCCTAATAGAGTACTGGTCATTTATGTTTCATTTTTTCCCATCCCCACATATCAAAAAACCAAAACCAACCAACCAAAAAAAACTAGAACTGTTAAGGTTTCCTCACAGAAATTAAGGCAGTAAGGGAAAGCAAACCCACTTTTTCCTCTTTCAGTATTTCTAAGTCAGGTTTGTTGGCAGCAGCCTCCTCCATTTATTATTGACCTTTCTATAAAATACATTGAAAATACTGATTCTCCCTTGCACGTAACTTCCATTACCCAGATCCTGAGTTAATTTGAACCAAGAATCAGCTTCCTTGGCTGCAAAGAAGTCAGAGGAATGAGGTAGCCATGGCATATGGACAGAAGCAGAGTCTGGCTGTGGTTCCTATCTCAACAGTTTTATGCTTTGTCCATTAATAACGCCTAGTAACCTGTTTCATCCAACTCTCACTCTTCATTACCTCTTCATCACTGCTGAACAGTAAGCTGGAAGCTTTCTCGAGTGGCTCTGACTGTTTTGCCTTCTTTTCCTGAGGCTTTTCCTGTTGCTTCTTGGCAGGTACCACACCAAAGAGATCCTTAAAAAAAAATTAAAAAACAAAGCCATGATGGAAAGCTCACTGAGAAGTCGTCAGCAAGCAAAACACTGTTGCCACCTACTTCTCAGATGAAAGACAAACATCTTTTCCACGAACCCTTTCTGAAGGTTTTCTCAAGCACGTCACAGTATTAAGGGAATTCCATGCACACAGCATTTGATAGACCAGAAACCGGTAAGCACACAGCCTGATTTTGGCCCACAGATTCTCCAAAAACCACCACACAATGGGGCACAGTCTCTATATCTATGCAGTGAGATGGAGAATGAATCCAATTCTACAAGGATGGACAATAGGCAAGCTGAACCACTACCTCTAAGCAAGAACCACAACTTTCACCTGAAGATATGCATGCTGATTATTATAAAGATATCAGAATATACAAAAACAGATGCTGACTTCACTACATAACACTTTGTTATGCTTTGCCTCACTTAACTTGAACATCAGTTCCATAATGCAACCTTGCTGACAGAAACCACAGACTCTACTGCATTAGAAAATGATTCCCTATCCTGCCAGTTACTTCTGTGAACAGCCCGTAGTCAAAGAGGAGGTGAGCTGCAAGCAGCCCCTTCCTGAACAGGAGAATGTTACCTCAGATTTGCAGATGTTCCTGGTATTACAGCTCTGAACAAGCCTCCTGTTTGCCTTATGTTAAAACTATACAGTAACCTTAAGTGACCATAAAGGCTGCAGGTCCAGAGTTGAAATCTCTCTGGAGGGTGTTTGGGAGGGAGGAGACGGTACAAAAAGAAAGGAAAACACACACTAATCCAGATTTGAAAAGCTTCTTGCACAGACTGTGCTCTCATTTCAATCTCTGCATTAGCAGCCACAATTTTTACATATTGAAAAGCAAGAAAAAAAAATAAGAAATCACCAGCCGTGAAACACGGGAAGCAAGAAGTCCCCACGTGGCTAGCTACCACAGACCAGGATAAAGCAGCTTCTCCAAGCTCTTAGCAGTTCTATATCTCAGTGCTCCTTAGCCACATGAGCATGGCAGTGTCCTTAGTCTTTAGGTCCAGAGACAATATGCAGTGACTAAAATACTAAAAAGAAGAACCCACAAAAGTACCTGCCCCATTCTCCTCCATGATGCTGTCCACATGCATAGAACTGTTACACAATGTAAGAAGACCAATTTGGTGCTCCAAATTTAGCATTTTTAAACACCTGAGTATTTCCTGCTGCATTTGCAACAGGCTGGGCAGGAGGATTCCCATACATAGGCAGGAGCAGGAAGTGGCACTTACCTCTTCATCATCATCAAATAAAGAGAGTGGAGCTTTTGTCATGGACTTGCTGGTGGGGAGAGATGGAGCTTTTGACTTCACAGTTTTACTTGATGAAAACAAGTCCTGCACAAACCAAAGAAACATCACTTTGCAAAGCAATGCTATACACTTAAGAACTCTAAATAGGACATTTACGTTCTTCCTTTAAAAAACATTTAGTATGTCTGTGAAGTCAAGAAAGACTTTTTCAGATGTTCTAACAACCTAAATCTCCATGGGGATTTCCTTCAGCCTTGCAGACTAATTGCTAGCTGGAAGTCCAGGACACAAGGTTAAACACATGCAGTATTTCATGATTCTTGCTCTTGACTTGCTGCTCCCCCCACCCCCATCAGACTTTTAATTTATACCTGTTTGTACCATACAAGTTCAGGTTTCCAGTGTTGGGGAACAAATTCTGACAGACTTCACTCTTGGAGCAAAAATGAGCTTTCAGAATGACCAGGAACAGATGCATGGATGTCCTCAACCTTACGGGTAAACAAGGAGTCCCCCCAGATACCAGTGAAATGAAGTTAGCATGATCCAGATCCCAAGGATTTCTGTAGTGATTTAAGAGATACTCACTTCAGAATCCTCCTCATCGGAGAAGAGGCCCCTCTGTTTCCTTTGAGGTGCTTCAGATAAAGGCTTGAAGTCATCACCTGAAGATGGCTGACTCTTTAAGACAAAAAAAATAAAATACTGCATCTGCACCCATTTAGGGTCAGTAAAGAGAGGCACCCTGTATGTCCCTTTCTACAGAACAGCATCCCAGCAAAGGGACACAGGCTTGCCATCGATGAGCTCAAGTCCCACATGCTGTGTGAGCAGCTCTTCCTCAGTCAGAACTATGCAAAGGTAACAAGCAGATCTTGACATAGGCCTCCTCTTCCACCACCTTACTTCTCAGCAGAGAATGTGGGCAGCAACTCAGATCAGGCCCCATTGTGAGTTAAAGGGAAATTTATTTTTAAAGCCATATTTAGAAAAGAAAGAGGGCAGTTTCTGCCAACCATCATTTCCCTTATTAGCAGTGTGCAGCCCAAGCCTGCCACTAGCTATATTGCCATTAAAGTCAGAATCATTCCAGACCCAAACATTGCTGTCAGCAAGCCTAGAAGATAAAATAGCCCTTGCTTCCTGACAGGGCTGCTGAATCAGCTGTCATGCTCTCCCCCAGGAAAGTGAAGTGCCACGGGACCTGAGCAATGGCTATGGATGACCTCCCATCATCACTCCTGCTCCACTAACCACAGATACTGTTGCAGTGCACCAGAAACAGAAGCTGGCTTTGGGACTTGTGCTCAAGTGCTTTTTATAAGGCTGTATGGAGAGAGTCTTACAGCAATTTGCATCACACGCCTAGCTCTGTATGCTTCTCAGTGCAGAGGGGAAAAGAGTCACTGTAGTTCATTATGTTCATATACTGCTTAGACAGTCAGTATGTATTCAATGAACACATACAGTTTGTCACGGAAACAAAGAGCATTACTGCTTTTCTCAAGACACTGCTCTGAAAAGGAAAGTGGAGCGTGCATTAGGGGGGTCTCAAAATTCTATACATGTGTCCTCAGGACAGCATTTAAGGCTTTCTACAACTTGCAGTTTTCAACTGAAAAGCAGCTTTCTGAACGCTCAAAGTTTTGTATATGCTTTGGTAAAACTGTGACACCCACACTCCTATCCTAAAATACATACAAGCAACAGGTTACCAGTAAAGTTCCCATCTCTGGTCTGTAGAAGTGTAAACACATTCTCTACATAGAACCATGACACCAAAGGTTCTTAAGTCAGGCTGGCTTCTTTCCAGCCATGAACTTCATAAATTGTTTTTGCCATTGTTTTGTTCTTAAACTGAGACTTCTCATTTTAATCTCACTTCAGTCTTGCTTTAACAATATTCTTCTAATCATTGTCCCCCATGCAAACAACCTAATAAACCCGAAGTTTGAGAAGCAAAATCATTTATGGACACCTGAAGCAGTTTGGTCACAGAAGACTCTATGAACACGGTTCTGCCTCACAAACATGGCACTTCCACATCATTTTACATGGAAAGATGACTTCAGCTGCAGTAATAACTTTTTCCTCAAACCCTGATGATGCAATCCATTTATATTCCCTTACCTTTTTTGCTGTGACTGTCTCCCTGTGACTTTCTGTTTCTCTAGTTGTGCTGGCAGACACAGGAGGAATGGCAGGTTTTTCTTTGAACAAGTCACCTTCATCATCATCTTCGTCATCAAATAGGTCAGCTGTAGACTTGACTGCATTAAGAGACAAAACAAAATGGGAATGAATGGAACAGAACAGCCACTACTGAACAAGAGGAGACAGCGGTCATAAGAGATACCATGCTCCCTTTTTAAAGCTGACCAATACCAGAGATGTTGAAGAGAAAAAACTAGGCAAGCTCTCAAAATGAAATATCGTTTACCTGAGAGCACTAGTAACAGGCAATGCAGTCAACATGCATTGAGCTGGAGTCAGCAGACACCTCTAAATTCCTGAATGCGGTGTTTTGTGTTAGCTTGGCACCTCTAAAGGCCTAGAGTCTAAGAGAGAGTGCTGAGCACAGGAGCTGAGCACTAAACTCATTGGGTTCCTATCAGTCTGAATTCTGATAACCCTTAATGTTTAACCTGCCACTGCACATGTACAGAGGTACCTGGTTCTGGAGGCTTTTTACTTGCTCCCCCAAAGAAGTCATCGTCATCATCATCAAACAGAACAACTTTCCCAGGCTGTTTAGGAGATTTCTCTGTGCTCCGTGCTGCAGGTTTCCTGTTTTTTTCCACAATTACAGGGGAACTAAAGACATCACTCCCTCCTGCAGGTCAGATGGGAGAAAAAACACAATTATTACCAGAGTTACTGAAAAGCTACTCCTTTCCTAAGTGAAGCCAGGATGATAGTTCCCATCACAGCAACTTTTGATGCATTCCTGCAACAATGTCTCATCAAAAAGCATCAACTTGAAACTTCATGGTAAAATCAAGTCAAAGACAGATGGCCTCTCACTCACGTTTCAAGCAATTCTTCCTAACACCTGCTCACCTCCCCTAAAACAGCAGTCAGCTCCTGTGTTAAAGGTAGCAAACCCACCAGTCCCACTGGTCGGCATGGACTTCCCAAACCAGAATCCTACTTTACAAACCAATAAGCTACCAAACAGTGGACAAATAGAAATGATAAGGTACCTGGGTAGAGAGGAGGGCAGATGACTGAGCTCTCCCAAGGAGCAGATCTTGTCATGCAAAAATCACTAATAGCGCTGCAGTATGAGGCTGAGTTTGGTCCCAAGATCCCTGAATACTTTAGACAGACTATCTGCAAACACTTCTAGCCTTTCTGGTAAAATAAGCAGTCTGGTTCTAAGCCATCTTTTTGCTCCTTATATATAGATATTTGGAAACAGTGAAGAAAAGAGATTAACTGGAAGCCTGGTAGAAAGAGTAGAACTGCTATCTGGTTAAAACTCTGCTGACTGCATTAATTTAGAATCACAGCAGCAGTTTATCATTTTTTTAAAAAAAAATCACAGTTAGGAAGTGCCATGGAATTTACAGGAATACAGTCAGAGAACTTGTTTAGGCAATAATACATTTTCCTGTTCCTAAGTAGGCTGTTCACTGGGAATGTGTTCATGAAGTGATTTTGAAGAGCAAATGAGCTGGTGACTTTAGCCTGTCTACAAGGTACTGAAAAGATGCAACAGAACACTTCAAATAAATGCTGCATACAACTTAATGAACAGAACATGATTAGAATGATGGCAAATTCACTGCTTACGCAATAGTACCTTCAAGAAAGAGCAAAGAATAAAGAAGATTGCTATTTGCTGTTTTGAGCTTTGCTATCAAGTCTTACAATTATGTAGAATGACCAGTGCTGACATGTACCTTTGATCTTGGAGTAAAAAGGCTATATTTGTATATTTCCTACTCTAACGGATGCTGAGGGCTCAGTTAGCTGAAGTTGTTACATTAAACCAGGCCTTTCTTAATAAAGGGCGAAATTTAAAGCTGAGCTAACTCAGGCAAAGACCCTATGCAGAGACAGAAATTACTGTAACTCAGTTGATTCAGAAGGACTGAGGACATATGTTTCTTTTCATAGCTCAGATTGAAGTCATATATGCAACAGACATCTTAGCCTTTTTGGTTTTTTTGGAAAGCTCTGAGTCACAGATCCACTCCTTCTTCCTGTATGCAGATCCTCACAATCAAAACTGAAGAAACATGAGTGGTTTTATTTACTTGTGTCACAAAAAGAGGAACTTGAATATTGTATTTAAACTGACCTTCTGCTAATCTCAGGGAATATGAACAATTCTGAAAAATCAAAATGCATTTCCTTCACAGAGTATAGAGGGAAGGTGTAACTGTGTACTGAAGATTTAAACAGTATATTACCAGTTAAAGTAACATACATCCTTAAGAGTAAGCTAGCATAGCAACAGCTGTCAACTTCCAGAGTTATCTCCCATCATTGACACCTACCTTCAGAGCTCTTACAGAATCTTGATTAAACAAAGCATGCTGCAAGTTAGGCTTAGCATGGTAGAAGCGCCTGTATTGGTCATTAAGCACATGATCAAGCAATGCAGTGTTGCTGTATTTTCATAGCTTTCTTCTTTAAAAGCTCCCTAGTATGGTTTAAAGAAAAGAGCATTTTGTGCATGAAGCAATTTGCTATTGAATGGGTCATACCTGGGAACAGAGACACTGCACCTGCAGGAACTTTCTTTAAGGACTTTGTAGAGGATGCTGAAATCATAGGAAGTACAATACAAATGGATGCACTTGCTTTACACTGTCAAAGCTTTTAGAACTCTACCATAGAAATAGGAATCTGAGAAGTCTTCTGAGCTTCAGTTTTTGCTCAATGGCCCAGAAGTCTTTAGACATTCTCCTTGAACCTCTTACTTTTTGCAGATAGGTATAAGAACAGTCTAGCTTTTTGTGGTCCATTAAAAAGTGGCTATGAAACTTACAAATATGTGCCTATGAAAGCTTACAAATATGGTATACATCTAATCACAGCACTATTTACAAGGGTTGACATTCACACATTTGAAACCACTTCAACGCAACGTGCCTAAACCAAAATGGCTTAGTCTCCGAAGCCATATATGAAAATTCAATTAATACAATGCTTCAACAAAAGCCACTGCAGTACAGAATGCATCCGATTCCTGAAGAATCTGGCTATATAGCTAATGTGAAACTTAAATGTTCATCAGTCTGTGATGTCATCATCTCAAACCCACCACTGGACACCGCAAAGTACTCTTCAGCAACAGGAACCCGTTGTATGCAGTGAGTTCTGCCAACATCAGTAAAGACCTCATTTTTAGCTCCCGTAGAACAGGTGTGTGTAAATGATTACAGTGTAAAACGATCACAAATGTGTAAAATTCAAAGAAAACATAGCTGTTCTCCATTGCGATAGGGGAAGAGAGCTGCCAACAATTGCTACTTCAGACTTTCCAATTAAGAAAGAACAAAACACCACCTGCTAGCTGTGCTAAATCCCAGCATAGACAGGACTACAGAGTTCATTCTTACCTTCATTTATCAGGACTTGCTCCTCTTGGTGTTTTGATTCTTCTCCTTGTGGTACCTCAGCAAAAAGATCACTCTAATAGTAGACAAAAATGAGTGGTGAATGTGTGTTGTAGAAGACAGATATAAATTTTTCCACATAAAATATCCACTTCTGAGCCAAAACAGAGGTAATCACCACTCCCTTCCCAAAGGTATGTCTGCACATACAGACTTAACCTGAACACAGACATTCAGAAGAGTAGCCTTCTGTCTTCTGAAGTTTAATTTACACTACGATTCACTCTGATTATCAGTCTGTTTACCAAAGAGAAAGAACGAACTTTCATTTGCACCTCTTCAAGGACTTACACTAAACTACAGATGCTTAGGTCCTGGTTACACTCTTCCAAACTTTCTTATTGAAGCTTATACAGTAAGATTTAAAGGAAGAATTCAGGTCAGGACATGCATAAAAATATTATTGCCATTGAGACTCCAAAACACCAATTTGGTGCAGATAGATACATTATAGCTCAAGAGCATTGTAAGACCCTCACACAAGCGTCTGAGGAGCAGCACATTTCACAGGTCACTCCCCTTCTCCCCACAACCCAATGGAGCAGACTCTTAGAGCACACAGAACAGCAAATAAACTGAAACAAACCCATTTTTAGTACATCCAACCCCAGAAGAAACTGCTCCCCAGGTTGTGTGTCCTGGTTGCAGCTGCCTTATGCTGATTGCACAGCTGACCCCCCTGAGAATCACAGCCTAGATTTCCAGGAAGCCTCCAAATTTTATTAGTACTGACCAGTTAATTTCCTGAAAGCTTCCCTCTTACAGGAAGTTGGATATTAAAGGTTACAAGTTGCCTCCTTAGAGATTCAAAATACATGGTATTTATATAAAGCTTTGTGAAAAGAGGGCAAAAATCCTCAGGAAAGGGTAAGGGAGGTCAGTGAGTTATTGCACATTTATCAATTGATATCTGCTTGTTGACCTACTGTGTATACCTTCTGGTTCAGCGAGGCCTCCTCCATTGTATAATGTAAATGAAGATACGTTACCCTTCCTATATGATCATTTGTCAGCTAGCAGAAAAATAAGAATATGTGTATGTGGGCAGGCAACACTCAGACTTGGCTGTCCTGTATATAGCAGGATAAAGGAAACGGTCTTGATAATAAGCAAGCAATAAGTTTTAATGATACCTTCATCTGAATTTGCACTGACGTAAAGATTGCTAACAGTACCAGATTTTATTTTTTTTTTAAGCTGTTAGCTGCCACTTAAAAAGAAAGCCCCCTAATTGTTTTTGTTTGTTTTTCCCAAACAAAGGCCACATCTGAGTGGAAAGCATTGCACAGAGCTATCCTTTTCCCCTCACACAATGTCCTTGTCCAGTGCTTGTTGGATATATTTCAGCAGATTGGCATGGTAAGCTTGAACTCAGCTGTACATGACGTCTCCTTCCAAATTCCAGTCCAATAGCCTCCTTGGCTCCAAGGAAAATGTAACTTTCGTTCATCTAGTTATAACTAGAAATATAACACCCTGCAAATGCAGTAGTTTACCTACCATTTTGGACAAAGCTGAAGTGTTAGCAGTATCAGCTGCATGACAGAATCAGATGCATTAATTTATTTTACACAGCTTTACTGTAAGATTCTTAAACCTTATTAAATTTAATATAAATCTTTTGTTTTAAGATGAACAAACTGTATGGCGTTTGGTTTACCTCCACGGACAGAAGTGAGGTACTGAGCATATTCTGCTGGAATGAGAACCACTCTAGCATAATGCCAGGACGACATTTGAATCTTTATCAGTACCACTGCAGAAGAGAGGGCTTTGTGCCAAGGGGAACACAAGCATCTCACTTGTGTAGTTTTCCTTCTCCACTGGAAGGACAACACTGTCCCATTATGCCTGAATGTTACCAAGCAACAAAACATTTCTTCTCACTGCTGTCCAGAGATGGGGCTCTGGGGTTATGTTTTTTTCTGTAAGACACACACACATCTCCATTTCTATCCTCTCCTGCATTCTCACCTCATCATCATCAAAGAGACCTGTCCCACCACTGAAGAGTCCACCCCTAGAACCAAAGGGTGTGAAGTCTTCATCAGTCAGCTTAGGAGGCTTGAAGATGTCATCATCATCATCTAGAAAGCACAAGAGCCAAGAGCTGTGACCTAATTTGAGGAAATGGGATAAAGGGACAGCCAAAAACTAGTATAACTCCAGCCCCTCTCTCTTATAAAGATGATACATACAGAGAAGCTGCTGTAGATGGATCAGGTTGTACGTGGTTACTCCACAATGCCCCATTTAAGAAACTCTCACTAGGCCTATTTCTGGCCCTGTTTTACACACACAGCACAACCTAGATTTGTGTACACACACCCTGAAGGATGTTCACTGATATCTCACCCAGTTTCTACAGCAGATACCACATTTTCTAAATCAGTGTCTTACAATCCAGCCAGAGACTGAAAAACAAGAACAGGAAATCCTACCATCCGATGGAACTCTAGCTTCCTTCTTCTCTTTTGGGGTTTTCCTTGTTTTGGTCTCTGGTGACAGGGCTTTAAGAAGAAAAGTTCAAATGACTGAAATGTTATTTGTAACCTGTGCTCAACCTATAGTAAAAAGAACCTTAAAAAAGTAATATAATCAAGCTGAGTTATGTGTCTTCACATATGTATGATCAACCCACTGAAGCAATTATATGAAGTACAGGTTCTAAAATATACACTTGAAATCATAATGGCATCGTTCTGGCAGACACTATAGGTTCAACATGGTTGCCCACACACTGACTAGTGTCACCTGAGATGGCAGAGAGCAATGCAGCGTTATAGATGGTACAGCTCCCACACAGGGCATGCAGAACCTTTGAGCACCTCAAATGGCTCCAGACTTATGTTATGCCATGATTCAGTTACAAATCCAGAAGTTTTATTCCCTCTCTCTCTCATCCCTCAACAAGGTTATTTCAATGAACAGAAGACTTGCCTGTAACTTAATAAGAAGTTAATTTCATAGTTTCTAGTACTCCAACATCCAAAATCCTAGTTAGATTGTTTGAACCAAGTAAGAACAAATACATTTTGTATTTGTCTGTTTATGTTCTCAACATTACAAGCCAAAACCAGGCTTACAAGCACTCTACAACTCTAAAACACAGCATATTTAAGCCACAAAAGGGGGGATAAAAAGCACCCAGACCTCATGAAAGCACCAAACTGTTGCTTGAGGGATTTTCCACTGTAGAGCTTTAAGAAAGACTATAGAGACCAAGTGGCTACAGAGACCGCAGCTTCCACAAACCTATCTCAAGCAGGGGGGAAAGCACATGTGGTCAAACACGCAGTTTTACATACCAGTGGAGAATCTGATTAGAGAGAAAACCTGTACTATAACAAATGCACCTAGGGAGTGACCTGTCTCACCTGAAAGCAGTAAGTTTACCACTATAACTCTCAGCAGATTTTGGTTCATTCCTATAAATAATGACCAAAAAGTTTCTAAGAGCACAAAACCATTATAATAGTGTCTTTAAACTTTCCTGTCAGGCTTTCACCCAACACATGCTCAAAAAATAGATCTGTGTAGTTTCAAATATTGTTACACAAAGTTTCCTGTCCAACACTCTCAGGAGTTTCCCACTATTTCACAATCATGTATCAAAACTTAAGAGTTAACTTACATAAACGGTCGTCATCCTCTTTGACCAGTATTTCTCCTTTGATTCGGGCTGCAAGCTCATCAGCAAATGACGTCGGTCTTTTCTTTTTCTGAGGAGTAGGGAAAATAACAGCATATTCCTTATATGTAATCCCATTACCAGTTTGATGCAGTTGCAATTTTAAGTATTGTATTCTACAGCCTCAGTTGTACAATTTCCTGTCTATAATTTGATTGAAGTACTCATAAGAGGCAATGCAGCTTTCTATTAAGCAAGCAATTAGGAGATTATGTGTGCATCAAGGATAAAGCCATTTCTAGTCCTTTATGGTAATAGTTCTTAGTATCACTTCATTTTGGGAACACGACCAGCAAGAAGCATTTACCACACACAAATGCAACAATTTCTTAATGACATTTAAAGACAGCTTTAATGCTAATTTAGGGTGCAGGATTCCACCAGTTTAAAGAAGCAAAACTGGAACAATCATGTTGAAAGACCATACAGAATTCTTACAGGCTTTCTCCACAGGATCCCATCTCACATAACCAAGTTACTGTTACAATCACACCTTTCAGATTTTTCATGAGGGAAGTCAAAAATCTATTCTCACAAAGAGACAACAGTTACTTACAGGCCTTGTGCTTACCTCTATGTCTCCATCCTCATCTTCCTCTTTTTCAGAGTCAAAGAGATCACCACCATCATAATCATCTTCATCACTCATCTGTGCTGTCCTCTAAGAAAAAAAATAATACCCTGTTGTGTTCTCCTGAAGTTGGCATAGAAAAACATAAGCAAAAAAAAATAATCCATCTGCTTAGATAAAATATTCAAAGCAAGTTTACTGAAAGGATGGAAACATTCAGCCAGTTTGGGGTACTGCACTACTTTTTAGAGGTAAGAACAGAGTGCCTCTAGCTGCAAGTAACTTGTTGTATTCTCTAGTACACCTCTATGGTGCATCACAAAATATTTCTCAATCAGGATCAACTGCGGACAATAAGGCTGTCCTCACAAGGAGCGTAATGCTACCATACACAAGCCTGAACTACTTGGTCTGCCCAATTTCCCTTAGTTTACTAACTGCTCTCCACCAAAGACCTAGTAATTATGTCTTATCTCTGGAACGCTGAGATTAGCTAGTACAAATTTTTGCCATTTTGAGCTATTCTAAACGTAGATAGCAGTATCTGAAATATAGCATTAAGTACTTAAAATACATCAGGCTTACAAAGTTACCCTATGAAGACCAATACAGCTTCACATAACTAACATCTGAGTGCTTTTATAACATTGCTTTATCAATACACAGATTTAAAAAAGGGTTGCTTTTTGAAACACTGTTTTTTTGGCCCTCATCTTCTCAGCCAGAGGGTCCCCAGTATTATTCTCTTTTTCACTGATACATTTAACATGGATAAGATTCCTTCCCCTAGCACCAACAGTTGAAGTCAGGCTTGAATTTTTAAACCTAAACATTTATTTTTCTATTTCATTTGTTACCCAAATAGTCACACTTTCCAAATGTTTCATACTGTTCTTATCTTTGATTTCATGTCATACCCAGACTGCATTGTTCCTTACTTCCTGTTTTGCAAGTTTAGAATTTTAATTGGACACACCAATCCCTCAGGAACCTAGTTCTTCTAGGGTTGATTCTTTCAACTCTCTTGGCTCCAAAGTTATTGCTGAGGAAAACACACATCAAGCAATGCTATTGCACGTATGCTTTTCATCTAATGAAGTCTTGCAAACATGTCTTTAACCCCAGTACAGGTTCAATTGCACAATACAGTGCCACCTAGTCACGACAACCTACCCATACACAGTTATACAAACCAGGCTTAAACAAGGCTTTTAATAGTAAACTGTCTAGAGCTCCGATCTCCTCTTTATTGCATTCTCACTCTGTCTCAAGCAGGAAGTTTTTCAGGTTGTACCAAGATGTATAACATACCGTCTTCTGGTCATCTTCACTAGGGTTTCCAAATTCATCATCTGATTCCTGGAAAGAGACCAAAGACAAGCATCACACATTGCTACATCCAGTGGCTAAAGGATAGAGCTCAGAAGCTCTGGACTTGTTTGGGTATTCACATCTCCTCACTGCGAACATAAAACTGTTTGCCCACCACTGACCATCTTCATGAAAGGAGCTCAGTAAAGCATCACTGAGTTAGCAAAGAGAGCAAGGTCCATTTCAGTAACTCAAAAGGGATTAAACTTTAATTGAACAAAGATACCAAAACCAAATTCCTGAGGAAAAAGGGAGTGCTTCTACAACACAGCCATAAACCAGAGACATTCCAGCTAAGGCAGACGAAATATCAGAAGTTGTTATTCCAATGCAGTGGATTCATAAGGCAAAGCCTGGAGGTACATCACTGAAACTTTTTTAAATTTATTCCTGTTAGTTTCCATTCCATTCTTTGTCACTGTAACTTAGAACAAATTTGTCCTCCATCAGTTCAATTGTTCATTGCACAAGCTTCAAGTTGATTTTGCTTCACAATGTGAAACTAAACTGGAATAAAAATTTCAGTCTGAAATATTCTACTATAACAGCAGTTAGAACCAACGCCACTTTACTGCTCTTCTGAAAGGCTGCAGAGGAAATTATTGTGTAAGAATAGTAACAGAAAAATACATTTACAACTGACACAGGGAGCATACATTGCAATACTGTCTTGATACGACACACAGAAAACCAAGGTAGGTAATGGCCTCGCAGGTAACCAAGGACTCACGAATACTTATGCAAAGTAGCCAATACTCTGTTGCTTACCTCTTCATCCTTTTCTTCGCTGTCAATCACACTTCCACGATCACTATCTACTGATCCTTCTATTTTAAATGAAAATAGAAAAGTTAAGATCAGACATGACATCTGCACACAGAGCTTGCTGGTTAGCAGACACATCTAGTGCAACTTTAAAGGCTTTGGGATGAGAACTAAAAATCAGGTTAAAAAGAGTGGTTTGAAAGTGCTTTGTAGTCTGCTGAAATTCTAGCATTTTGTGTTCCCAATACACAGAGCACAAGGTACTGACAACTCAGTCACATATTTGGAAAGGTGGTTGTTAAAGGATAGTGCATGTTTCACCAGCCAACTGCAGTATGCATCTAAACATGCAAAAACACTAGGCAGTATAACACAAGCTATTCAATTAAAACCAAAGTCTCAAATTAGGAGCTAGTTACTCCCATAGAAATAAAAGGTCATGCCAGCACATACCTTCGCTAGTCAGATCTCCAAGGCCAACATCATCTTGTTCCATGAACTGCTGAGAGCCAATCAAGTAAGGTAAAGGCCTGTCAATATAGAGGTCCTAGAAAGAGACAACATTAAGTCCTTCTGACATCTAGGAACAGCTCTACATTGCTAATGAGCCCTACAACCCTTATTTTAAGGCAAGAAAGATACAAAATAGTTTAATGTGACATTTCACCAGACATACACTTCAAGTGGGTCGGGCCAGCTGAGATTTATTCCTTTTACCACTGTCAAAGAACACGGGCTACTTCTAAATGCATGGTCCCAGCACGTTTTCTAGATGCCATAATAACATAAAAATATCCTTGTAATTCCTAGACCTAGGGTTCTTCATTACTGGTACAGTAAAAACTGACTATGAAGATACCGCTTGTACCTGAAAAGCATGACATTTAAAGGTGTCCTTCCACCCAGAACTCAGGCTTTCATTTCCAAGTTCGCTACCACTGAACTAATCCCTTAAGGGGTGCCATTCCTTAATGATAAGCCCAACTGCAAGACAAGCAGGCTACACAAGAAAATAGCTCAGCAAAGGGCATTTCTGCTTTAGATCCAGTCACCAAATCCTCTTCTTAGATAAAGAACATCCATTTTATATCAGCACAGTGACACTGCTTGCAGAAGTGAAGAACACAAACGCAATGCTCCCAGCAAGAACAGGTCTCTCTACCTTTGGCTCAAGTATCAGTTCCACCCTTTCATTACTTTCTTCCTCTTCCGAGTCAGAGTTGCCTGCTTTGATGTCTAGCTGTTCAAAAGCACTGTCTAAAACTTGCAACCCATAATTCACTGCTTCTTGGATTTTGGGGATCAGATCAGCTTCTTTCTGTTCCCGTGTCCTTTCCTTCAACAACAAGAAAAAACACACATTGTCAGTGCATTTTATTCAAGACTCAATCTCACTGCAAAACGCATGAGAAAATTTAACTTTTTTCCCTTAATTCACCTTTATCAACCCAGTGAACAGGGACGTTCTAAACACCCCCACCAGCACAGCACTATCCTATTTGTGCTTCCAGCTCAAAGGAACCTTTGTGGTATAATACACCAAAACTATAAGATATATAAAAATGCTCTGAGTTTTTATCCCTGGGAATTGTAGTCAGATGCTGCTTCCTTAATTCACTACTTCTGAATCCAATAAGGCCTGAGGCCTCATTTCTCTTGCTGAAAAAAATATGGATAGCTGTTGAAAAATCAACACAAGTCTTGTCTCCTGGATTACAATACTGAGTTTGGGAAAGCCCTAAGAGATTATCACAAGCTTCAATAGTACTTGTCAGTGTTATGTTTGAATGACATAAGCTCATAAAGTAGAAAGACTTCAAGAAGAAATAAAACAGTTTGATTTGTAAGCTCATGGATCTAAGTGCTCATGGAAGCTTAAGTTAGCTACCTGCTCTGTTTTCTCTCCAACATCAGCTTTGGGAATAGGCTCTTCCACTTCTTCATCATATACTCTCTAAAAATTAAAGCAAGATTAATTCAAGAACAACATATTGCTTCAAGGGCTAAATCATGAGTGCTGCCAACAAACTAAAATACACTGTTAATATGTGATTTAACTATACATTAATCCATGAAATATTTTAAAAGATAAACCATAGATGATGCCAGACATCTTCGTAGCCTCCTTCACGCATTGCAGTCATTATGAAGATCCTATCAAGCAATTTCTGAAGCCAACTGATGTGATTCAAGACTGCAAATGTCACTGCTGTAGAAGACAAGTTTAATCCCATTCACAGATGACCTAAATATGTTTTAAAAAAATACACACAACACTATTATTAAGCTGTTCTAGAAGCCTTAAAAATCAAGCCTAAATTTATTTATGGTCAGGCAGGTTTTGTCATCTAGCAGCTTTTCTCCTTTTGTATCTATCCTTCTTCCTTACAGAGAAAGGCCACATCCTCCCTCAGCCTTCAGTTTGTTCTGATGACCCCTCCATACAGCACTTTTGGCACTCTTGTAGGATCAGCTACAAGGAGACACAGGGAAATAAAGAGTACCCCTTGAATCTGCAAACTTGAATCCAAATCTCTCAAGCACAGATGGAATTTATCCCCTTGGAAGAGACAGATCTCTTTCTATTGCTAAATTGACAACTAGAAGTTAGGCCCATTTCTGTGGGCTTAAATTTGGGCACAAACATTTTGAAGCACCCAAGACTTAAGACATTTGGTACAAATTGTTCTCAGCAAAATCATTAAGCTGAACAGCAAAGGTAGGCCAGAAAAGACACTCTTGTACTGAGATTAAAAAATGAACCAACCAACCAACCAACCAACACCCACAACGGAAACACAGAATTTCATTTTTTAATTGCCTTGTCCTCTGCCAGCGTCTTTCCAATAATGGCATCGTGGCTTCAGAGGAGATACATGTGGCCTGCAAGAAATGCTTATCAAAACAAGTATAATAAAACAATTGATAAAGGCCAGTGCTAGGGAAAAAAAAACAAGACTCACAAATGTGTAAAACTACTAAAGCTCTACATCTTAATTACACACTTGCTGTTAGCAATACAGTATAAGGGGCTTTCACATCTTTCTTCTAACCTTTCCAAAATAGCAACATTCACAAAATAGTACGATGCACTGTACAGCATTCTTTATATTTAGACAACCGAGTGCAGCCAAGCACTACATTCTCGCTACCTGTAAAGATGCACCAAGGCATCTCAGAAATCCCAACTCACTCATAATCCTGGAAAGGAAATCCCGCTCGCCACATCACATATAAACAAGAAGGCAAATAACGCAGAAGAAGCAAAAGGGAATCTGCACATCTTGGACTGTGCATCACTCACAAAGGAGTTGGGAGGCCTTTCAAAATAAAGCGTTTAAAAGCCACTCCATCTCTAAACTAACACTTGCCACAAAGTGAAAGCATTTTACCAGTTGCAGCACGGGGACACGCCAGGGTTTGAAGCACAAGCTCGACGTCACACACCAACATACTCACGTTCTCTATGAACTGTGTGTTGGACAACATGAGAAAGTCGTTGAAGACATTGTGGAGGCGGCAGTCCGCGGCTTTTGTTTCACTGATCAGCCCGTCCACTTGCTTCTTGATCTCGTGCGTCCTGGAGATGGTCTGCTGGGAGAACTCTTGCAGAAAACGCAGCAGCTGTTGGCGACAGGGGAGGCAGCGCTCGGGGGCAGCTCCTTCTGCCCCCCTGCGCCACAGCCGGCTGCGATCGCGCCCTCACCGCCACGCACACGCCTGGCCCCGGCCTGCTCCATCCCCGTCCCCGGGTCCCGGTGCTCACCCCGGCGTCCGAGGCCAAGGACCAGCTCTGGCTGCCCTTACGGATCTCCTCCAGCGACCAGGGCCGCTCCCACACCGGCGCCGGCTCCTCTGCGTCCCGCGCCCCGTTCATCATCTGCGGGAGAATGACAGTGAAGCGACGGGCAGGCGGCCAAGCGGCCGGGGCCGGGGCCGGGGCCGGGGCCGGGGCCGGGGCCGGGGCCGGGGCCGCCACCCTCCCTGCCTCTCACCGTGACCGCGGGCCGGGCCGCGCCGTTCCCCGGGCGCCGCAGTCAGCTGAGCACGGTCATGTGAGGCCCGGCACGGCCCGCCCCGAAGCCTCCGCCCCAGCGGGGCGAGGCCTGCGTGAGGCCGAGCCAGGCCGGGCCGGCAGGGGGCGCGGCGGCGCCGCGGGAGCAGGGCGCTGGGCAGGAGGCAGGCCGCAGGCCTCGGGGCGTGTGCGGCTGAGGGGAACAACCAGCCCTCCGGGCACACGGTGCCCTCCTCAGTGCCGATTCTGTAATAAGACACCACCACTAAGCTGGGCCAAACCTTCAGCCTTAGTAGCATTTAAAGAATTTTAATACACCTAATAAAGCAGAAAATCTAAAAACGTACAAGTAGGCAAATGTTTGTTCAGGATCGTTTCACAACAACGTCCTGAGCAAGGTTGTAAAAGTGCTACACAGATAGGATTAATCAAAAATTATTCTCCAGGCTTTTAGTGTTTTGCCATAGTTCCTTCCTCTGCAGCATTCCAAAAAGCAGCAAAGCCTTTAGTTAGTTTCCATATTTATTGAAATGTGGGATTAAATCCAACAAGTTCTCGGTTGTTAATGCATAGTGTTTGTTTGCTTGGCACAGAACTTTGTTCATTACAAAACATGGCGTTTATACAGTTCGTGTGTCGTGATACTGAAAAATTCAAGGCAGCTTCAGGTCTGAGGACCTTGTGGATTAGGCTCCACTAGGAAAAAAGAAAGACAGCAACATGGAAGCTAAATGTTCCTTAGCAAAAATTGTTTCTCCGAGACACATACACTGATCTCTGAGCAGATGGGGCTACAAAGAGCACGATAAAAACCTGCTTTCTAGAAGGTCCAACCTAAACATTATTGTCAGGCACCCAAAGAACATTTCAATCCCAAAATTCCTTTTGGGGAAGAATTTTGCCACATTCCTTGTAGAGGTTAAAGAGAAGATGACAACAAAAAAAATCACTCGCTGTTCCCCTCAGAACTTTACATATAATTATACAATGTAAATGTGTCAATAATCACATTTATCATCGGGGACTGATCTGCATGATAAGAAACAGACCATGTCTGACTGCATAGAGCTGAGCTGCCTGATACCAGTGCTTACAGACATGCCTAAGCTCTGCGGCACAGCTTGCTATTTCTATGTGGGACTGAGATCTGTATTTGTGATCTGTATCTGTATTTTTCTCTTCTGGTGGGGCTCTGAAAGGCTGCATGGAAGTGTTTAAGCTGGGGTCAAACAGTCAGAAGGTTACTGGAAGTCCTTGTGGATTGCGGGGGTGGGCCAGAATACAGGGCACAAAGACTTTGTAGAAAGCATGTAAAAAAAAAAAAAAAAAAAGAGCAGAGAAACATGACACACACTGCAATTGCTGCTCTCTTCTCCTGGACATCCCTCCTGTTTCTGGTGAAGAACTAGCACATTATAATGGGTTGCTATATTTATGCAGACATGATGCAAGAGGAAATAAACCTTCACGGACCTCTTCCTGGTCATATTTCAGTCTGTTTTCTGTAGTGAAGCTCCATGGTGGAAAAAGTCACTGACCATCCAGAAACTGCTTGTTAGCCTTGTCTCTAAACATTTACTATCCCAGACTGCTGCCAGCTCATGAATCTTCTGGTTGGTTTTGGTAAAACAAGACTTAGGACTGGAGGCAATAGCAATGAAAGTTTGCTGTTCTGATCTAGAAGCTTGCTTACATACAGACTTGGCATCAGGAATATGTAATTACAGCTGGCTCTGGGGATTTCCCAACTGAGCTGGAGACACAGATGTAAATATGTGTCTGGAGCTTGCCTCCTCAGTATGATAATGAAATTAGTTGAGTTTAAGACTGAGCAGTGGAGGGTTCATCCTGGCACACATTAGTATTCTGTGCTATAGCAATCTGGATGATTTTCTCCTGGCTTAGGTCCCTAAGCTTCCTTCCTCTGGAAACTAAGGCATTGGCAGGGCAGAAAAAAAGGGTGAGACAAGTATGAGACATGGTTGGAGGTTCCCAGACCAAAGAGCACAGTAAGACTCCTCAATCCACCAGTTTACGTGTCGGTTGTCCTAACCACAAAGCATGTTCTTTATGTTCACAAAGAAACATCTGCAAGCATCGGTACAAAAAGCAACTGCAAAGCAAAGGAGAAAAACCCAGTATTTACACTCTAGCACAAGCTGCCAACTTGTGTTCAATAGTATCCACAATGATTTCCACAGGCCCATGGAACTGCACAGGACTTTTCACAGCTGCAGAATGGCTGCAGAAGGCTAAAGACAAGATGATGGAACCTTGAAAATCATTTGGAGGCCAGTGGTGTGCACTTGATATGTATGATGCACAACTTCTACAGAGCTGAGGGCAAATATTTCCATTTGGAATGGATCCTGACTACTCTCAAAGCACATAATAGGTTGCTTTGTCCAGAAAATATCCCAAACGCAACATGGCCAGCTTAAGGGAGATATTGTGTATGCTGTATTTATTTGCTTCTAGACCATAAGCAACTATTTTAGGCACAGAATAATTTCAAAACCCCATATGCTGACTATGAAATAAAAAATATATATATTCTGAGTTGGTAAAGGACTATTAGAAAGATCATCAACTCTTTGGATGAAGCATTTACTAAATTCATGTTAGTGTTTGTTAACAAAAAATTTACAGCTTACACGAGACAAAGATTTAGGATCTTGATGTGAAATTCAATATCAATTTAAATATAATTCTCTCTTCTTGAGAATCCAGGGTAATGATATGCCATACTGCTAGCCTGGATATATATATATATATATATATATATATATATATATATATATATATTTGTAGGTAAAACCTTTGGCAGAAGTACTGCTTTCTGTTGCCTTAAATTTGCAATGCTAACAAAAGCTTAAACAGACACAGAATTTGGTTAATCTCACAAATGTTTACAAAGTGTAAATACCACAACCAGCTTTCCTAACACAAAGTAAATATGTTTTTTTAAAACTTTAGAGCAGGATGCAAACAAAAGAAACAGTTCATTTACAGTAAAAAGATAAGCTCCAGGGGAAAAAAAAAAAAAAAAAAACACCTGTTCATGCATTGTTCTTCATTTTTCCTGCCACTCCTCATTCTTCTGCATATATTGTGTTGTATAGGTTGGTACAGACATGGATTGAGATGCAGATGTCCAAGCCCTGCAATTACTAGAACTTGGGGCTGGCTACTGAAGTCAATGCTGGAGGATGCCTCGGTGCCTGGTGCACAGTGTAGAAAGGAGTGTCTATAGCTAGAAATAAGCACATGCACTGGACCTGCCTGAAGCCCCAAGGGGTACTTCCTCCTGTGCTGGTTAATGCATGACAGACCACACCACTTGTCTATCAGAGAATTCATCTCGGGGAATCCAAAATCAGCTGACCTTTCCTTTAAAATAATTAATTATAACCTGTGTGCCAGAAATTAGCAGACTGTGATTACCCATTACCTAAAAGTCCTTGCCGCCAGGTACTCAGTCATATTAAATGGATTTTTCTTGCTGAAATGAGTTGTCATGCAAGCAGGAAAAAACAAAACAACAACAACAAAACACACACACACACACACACGCACACAAAATAAAATAATAATAATAATAATAATAAAAAAAAACAGGGCTGATAAACTCATTTCAGGTAAATAGAAGTCCTAAAAGTTCACCTCTCATGGTAAAACCGTGGTCTTAGAGGATGACCATTACCCTGGAATTCCCTTGTGGTAGGGCAGGATTGCCTAGTGTGTGAGGAGGGGGGGACGGTGACTCTTGGGCTCCATCTCTGGGGTCTGAAGTCCTCTATAGTCAGGTAGTAAGCTCTGAAACTTGTAACCTCCAACACACTTAAGTGAGCCACCCAAAGTAATGCATCAGGTCAATATTAGAATCAAAAAATAATAATAAATAAAGCTCTTAAATCATAGTCCCATGGTTGTCCTTTTCATTCTTTGTCAAAAAAAAAATAAAAAAAAATATGAAACTTACATGAGTAGTGAAATATTTCCACCCTCCCACTTTTGTAAATAGGTTAAGAAATCACACTTCCCATATCAGTTGATATATCATACTTGATAAAGCAACAAGGATGCAGGAAAACTGTGAGTTTATGTTCCCACCATATGACCCTGGTTTGATCCAGCAAAGCTTTTACCAAGCATATGCTTGAGAACAAGGAGTGGCTCCACTGGAGACAATTAAATTACCCACACGTCTAAAGCCAGCGGTACATTTAAGTGTTTTGCTTGATTCAGGCCCTAAGATCTAATCTGAAGAATGCAGAAGCTAACAGGTGTTTTCCAACCTTCTTCGGTGGACTTGGAACTTAGTTAAGCTAAAACTGCTGTTTCCAACATATGTAAACTCTAGTTCTCTGTGTGATTTCTGTACAAATATTTGTCTGTATGGTATATGTATCTTAGATGGAATCGGCAGTGAACATTGCAAGATCCTTGTTCTTCCATCGAGGATTAGCCCACCACAAGGACAGATGTCCTGTGGTTGGGCAGGAGCTGAAAGTGAAAGCTTTGATGATAGAAAGTAAGAACATGGAGCTTACATTTAAAAAGAAGGGAAAGGCATATTGCTTTTAAGTGAATTTGGCTACATCATAAATATACATACTTAGATGAGAAGCTGAAAGCAGCTACAAAGGGAATAAAGCTGCAGGATATTTTAGAAGCATACCAAAGGATTCATGCTAGGTTCTGTGTATGCATATTCATATAAGCAACGCTGCATAAAAAGCTATTAAAGGATCATTAAAGGACTTTTTAATTGCTGTTAATAGATTGCTGTTGCAGTGCATACATCAATCCTGGCACACAGGAATGGTACAATAGCAGCAAATCACCCTCTTTCCATCACCCCAAATCATCCTGGTAGGATTTCATACACCCCTGAAAGAAGGTGAATTCAGCTCCTTTGAACTGAATCCCTTCCACATTGCTTTCCACTGTTGCTGCTGGCTTGTATCTCTTGCTGCTCCAGTCCCCTCGGGTGGGCTAGCTGCTCTGGGAGACCTTCTTGTCCAGCCTCAGTTTGCACAGGCAAAGGCAAGCGATGGTCTGAGTATCTGCTGCTGGCTCACAACAGGCTGGATAAATACTGGGTCATACTGGGCTGCCTGCTGTAAGGTCCCAGAAAATACTTGTATCATCTAGAAAAATAATACCATGATATCTGGGCAGGATGAGCTTTTCAGGTATTTCTACAAGTGTCAACACTTCTGAGAAAGTGCTGAGAAATTAGAAGCTGAAAGAGACCAGACATGTTTAGCAGCATTCAACTGGGAAACTAGGAAGGGTCCAAGTAGCTGTTGTCACACAAACAAAGCCTTACAAATGTTTCCTGATTTTTAGTAGTCTTGGGCAGATCTTCAAGGCAGTTTTGTCTCTCTTCTTCCTGTATGACAACTTGTGAAAAGCAAATTAGCATGGTATTATGGAAGCAATTATTCTTGCAAAAAAAATGTATTAAAAAGAATCTCACTGGAAATGTAGCAAGATCTAAGACTTGGGGAAGAGACTGGGGAAACAATTCTCTTAAAACAAGATTTGTGTGTCCTGAAACGGGAGGTTCAAAGACACTCAGGGGAATGCCAGCCTACCAGCTGACAATGAGCAGCACGGATGGCAGGGCTCCAACGTGTTTATCAAGAGCTCATTGACAGAAGAATAAGGTGTTCTGCCTAACAAGTGCCTTGAAAGCAAAACCAGTCTTGCTTTGAGCTGTCTATGAAAAAACACAAAAGGACAGGCATAAAATTTCTTGTCAAGCCCAAGGTGACCTGGGGTTAGCAAAGCCTGAACATGGTAGGTGAAGGGAAGGGAATAATGTAAATCTGGTGCAAGCCATAGGTGGGTACACATGGTCAACAGTTCCTCTACACTTAGGAGATTCATCTGTATCAAGTGATCTGGGTAAAAACATAAACTCATTGTTGGCAGAGTTTGCAAACAATGCTTAATGAGTCAAATGCTGATTAAAGTTGTGTTGATGGTGAAATTAACTGCACTTGCTTAATCCATGCTTTAGAGATTTCTTACATTTTGTAGAAATGGGAATTTTGCATGAATATCAGTGGGCCTGAAAATAATTCAGGGATGGAAAGCCAACATTCTGTACCTAGAAGAATACAGTGCTTAAGACAGCAGTTGTGATACAGCAAAGGCATTATATCTTTTCAGAACATCTGGGGTTATTTTCACAGCACAGGTAAACTTCCCTGTCTTTTTATATATTCAGTTTTGAAATGAGATACTGTCAAATTGGAGACTGTTCAGAAATGGGTTTCCTTTCAGGAATGAAAGAAAATCAGGGCTAACATCTGAAGGCTAAAACCACTGTACTCATCTGAGAGAAGTTATAAGCTGATTTGACAGCCTGTAAGCACAGACAAGAGGAAGATTTTGATGATGAAAGACTATTATCTGGTATGCAGGAAGCAAAGGATGAAAAATGAAAGTTATTCATTTTTTCTCAGTGACATAAACAGGATTTCCATGAAATGAAAGTTTTAAAACATGTAGTGATTATACCAGAACAACAACAAAAAAGAGACAGGTATGTAGTTTGTAAAATTGAATGCTTATGAACTTTTCATGCATTATGTATTTTTTACTAAGTGATTATTAAACCCGCACAGACTTCAGCTTCAGCATTTACTCTAAGAGGACCGTGGAATTATGATGTGATGTACTACAATTTTGTTGTTGTTTTTCCTGCTGAATTCTTTGGAACGAACACATCCAAAAGCTAAATTAATTATTAATAGTACTCAGAAGTACACAGTACATGGAGGTATGTGAATGACAAATTCTCTTTCCACCACTCCAAAATATCTGAAACTCTGTGAATATTTTAATTGACTCTTACAACAAATAAGCCCCAAATTGTTTAGCTTATAGTACAGCCAAATTTTATTTACTATTCCAAACTTTCTAAATGTAATCTTAAAATCATAGGTCAAATTCCTTTATCAGTCTCATGTGGGAATGAATGTTCTATTGCTTGTTATCATCCATAGCAAAGTATTCATTTTTAAAACATAGATAGGCCACAGGTTATTATTTCTTTCTGAAAAGAGATTGCAGGAGTGAGAGAAAGCAGAGTATTTGATTAGCACTCTGACATTTTTCACTTGTGAAAGCATTTTGCACATATGAAAGTGGTCACATACTCTATCACAGTTACTCAAATCAAAGCCTGAACAGTCCCACAAGAACAGCAGGCGGCTTTTGATTTGTTAGAAAATACTTCTTTTAGTTGAGGAGAAAGAGAAATGTTGCAATTGATCCAGCTTTGATTAACATCTGAATGTTAAGAGGTTTTAATGGTGGTATTTCCAAGTACCTTTGGTTATCTTGCAGTACACACAGTAGCATTAAATATGCATATCCAAAGATCTGGCAAGATATCTCTAAGCTATTCATTCCTTGTTTTCTATTCTAAGCGTGTTCCAGCCCACTGATAGAAGAAATGATCAGCATGCATTCCTCCCACTCCTGAAAATTACCTGGACTAACTACAGTTCTACCTACAGCTTGCCTAGCAATACTTGAATTTTATCAGAAAGGCATTTTTTCTAATCATAACACTTCCAAGTAATAGTTGATTCAGGGCTCAATTCTTTACTCAGGTCAGTGCTGTACAGAATCAAACTTTGCCAGCTGGCAAAATTTCAGCAATTTCTTCAGAAATTTCAACATAAGTGCATTTGAATTGAGCAAGCTATTTTTCTAGATTTAAATTGCTCAATATACAGGCACCAGAAAACATTTGCTTTCAGATTCCACAACAAAGCACTTGCGGAGATCTTCTGGGGACTTGGAGCTCTTTGGGAGCTACACATTACACAATGGTAAGTAAAGGCTTAGCTTTTTAAAAAAAGGAAGGTACAGATCACTATGTTTTAAAACTGCAAAAGAAGGGTATTTGAAAGATTCACCTCATTATGCCAATATCTATATCCCTATTAGATATGGATGTATTCCATTAAAAACTGTCAGAAGATGCAAAGAAAGACATTTATGAAGATTACTGTGATTTGGGTTTTTGCTTTGTAACAATTTGAAAAAAACAACCAACCTACATATATCGCTCTGGGTATTTCACCTGCTGTTATCCTTTTCTCAGAATTGTTTGTGAGAATATTCAGAATTTTGTAAGGTATAGATATGAAATAAAGCATAAAACATAGTCCTTTACAACAAAATGTATAATACAGTGTACTCGTTCTGTTTTTCTCTTTTGTTTTATCAAGACATGTCCTGTTTCAGCTTTTCAAGCCTCCAAATCTGTTTGCAGAATCTGAATCAACAGTTAGGTATTGCTAAATAGATAGACAAAGCCCTATGGCCCAGTCTTCCTCTAATTTGTGCTCACCCAGTCCCCAAAACTACAGACATCAATTACTACCTCTGATGATAATCTAGGGAATGGCATAAGTTTTAAAGAAGAGTTAGCAGTTTCTTTAATATATATTAGGAGATGAAGGGAGAAATTACCATCCACTTATTTCTCTGCTTAAGCTTTCCTTAGGGCTTGGCTTGTCTGTAATCAGTTGGAAAATACTTGGTTGGACAAGGTGATTTGGCACCTCATTTCACATTAATTCATCCAGTGTAAAGGCCATTAAATCCAGTTCAGAAGATCCTGCTCTGCAAGATGGCTGGTGGCGTTCCCTTTGTAAGAGAGCAAACAAGCAAAAAATATTCCTTGAGGTGCCTTGCTCTTGAAAACCCAGAACAACGCAACCCTTATGTTGAACTAGAAGTCCTTGGCATTAGTGTGACAGCGATAACGACATCTATTTTTTAATAAAGGATATTGTTTCTGCCACTGCTTATTGATACCTTCTGTGCTCAGCCTGATTATATGTGGGACCTTTCCTGCTAGCTATTATCCTAGCTGGTGTACCCGTTGGTTGTTCAGAAAACAGTCAGTTCAGAAGCTTCCCCTTCTCTTTCTGTTCAGATCCAACAGAGTTTAGAACTTTGCTCTTTAGAGAGAGGAGCGTGCCCAGTTTCACCTACCTGACATTTATTTGAATAGCAAGATAAGGACAGATGTTGGAGCAAACTAAAGACAAAACATTCACAGAACACAGCCCAGGACAGCAAATGACAAATTTTAGTCATTACTATAAAGACATGAGTACAGCACTCAGACCTCTGGTAGAAGTAGTCTGTGCAGCTGCAAACCTCTGCAGCAGTTTGGAGGAAGCACCACCACCAGCATGTTCTGGACAGCTAATATAAAGCAAGCAGCATCACAGGCCTATTGAGAGAGATCCTCTGTGGAAAACTACAGCTCCCCAAACTCACATAGCCCCATACAGCTGCACAGTATGAGTAGCCCCACAGATCCACTCCAAATGCCTTAAGAGAAGCCTTACAAGAGACCAATTTTAATGTTACTCTCCTACAGCTTCACAGAACAGGAGGTACTTAGACAATGTTCCTTTGACTGGAAGCCATAGAATTAAAGTTTGAGAGTTTCAGTCTTTCTCCTTTGCTTTTCTCCTTCTAGCAATGGTGCTCACCATGGCAGCTGGCTATTCTACCCCAGAAGCCTCAGGAACCCCAAATGGCAGAGCCACTGTGGACATTAAGCATAGTACTTTTCCCAGACCAGTCCATAGTCCCTTCCCCTCCCTTTCACAACACCAGAAATGCCTCTTGGCCCTGTAAGAAAGAAGCACCTAAAAGAGCAAGTGTCTTCCAACACAGAGGAGATTCCCTGTGGCTCTTCATGGTTCAGAAATTTTCACTCTTTTGTACATTTATGATTCAAGTAGTTCAAGGTAAGCAGCAGAGCTGTCTAAAAGAAAAGCCTCTCATTAGTTTTTTCAATCTTACTTCCAAGCTGCAACAGCCTCTGGAGTTCAGAACAGCAACTATTCATTTCACAATCCTTTTGTGTTGATCTGGAAGTGCTATCAAGAAAACTGAAGTATATTCCTCACTGCTTCTCATTCTCTGGCCATTTCTAAACTTTTGCCTTAAGTTATCCAGCTTGAGGAAGTCATCAAAATAATCTGGGGCTCCAGACCCTCTACCCCAGTAAAAGTACCCATACAAAGTTATGCAGGCCTTTTCAGAGAAGTCCTGGGTGTTCAGCAAGTCCCAGGTGACACCTCTGAATACCTCTTGCAGATGTTTATCTGTTGCCACCACTAGGCAAGAAGAAGGATGACCAGACCTGTG
Organism: Oxyura jamaicensis; assembly: GCF_011077185.1. Classification (NCBI taxonomy): domain Eukaryota; kingdom Metazoa; phylum Chordata; class Aves; order Anseriformes; family Anatidae; genus Oxyura; species Oxyura jamaicensis. Next base: position 17,531,103 of record NC_048898.1, read on the forward strand.
GGTGCATGTTTTGACAAGATATTTCACACGCCGCTAAGCAGAATATACAGCACTGGGATTCTGCCCCAAGGCACTAATTTGTGTTTCTTCTCTATCCAGCCACCTATTTCACAAAACCTATCAGAATCTAAATCGTTATGCAATCCAAAGATTGCCAAAATTTTGGTGAAATGGCTGTGCTCAGAAGTGAAACACTGGGATGCTACACAGATAGTGATGTACAGGAGAAATAGCTAACTCTGACTCAAAGACAATAAATAAAGCACTAATAAGAATCTGACAAGGCTTTTAAGTCTACTATGGGAGCTTTTGGTGATTTGTAGAGTTTTGACTTTGACAGGGAGGGATGCTGCAGACACATTTATGTTACATCATTTTGTCTCTTCCCATGCAAGGAAAATGCAGTGAAGTATCTGGATTTCCCTTTTCCACATATTCATGTGCACATAAGGTTGTTTCTAACTCTTTTTTCAGGTTCAGTGACTTATCTTTTCAAAACAAAGATAATCAAAGTTGAATTAAATTAATGCCATGTGCTCCATGTCTCTTTTACAGCAAAGCTTTCTCACCTTCCTTCTTGCAATGGGCATCATTGTGACACTGGGTGATGCATACTGCTTTACAAAAATAAACAAGCCAGGGGAGTCTGACAAAGGTAAGAACAGGGAAAGTGCTCTCACTTGATAGTTTTTTGTTGGGTCAGCTCTATGCAGAACTGCTGGGAAGGGCCCAAAATACCAGGGAGGTGGAAGTTGTCAGAAAGACCTGAATAAGAGGTTTCAGCACCAAGGTTCCAAAACGAGGGAAAAATGGATTTTTCACCTGGACTGGGTATAGTTGCAGCAATACTATTGCTATTGGTGGTGGGTTGCTAGTGCTATGCCGGCATGCAGAGTTGCTTCTGGAGTTGAGAGCATTTCTGAATGCAGTGTTCTAGATGGCAGACCTGGCTGTTTGGTTGCTCACTTTCACCCCAGGTCTGTAACACTGAGACTGTCTCTAAGAAATAATGAAGAAACAAGTTCAGGCTCTCAAAATAGTCCAGGTAATAGCCAGGAGGACAAAATGACTTCTGTTTAATTATTTTAAACATTGAACATTTTCAGAAAATATACAGGCATTTTTAAACCATTCATCTTTAATGTGGAGGCTTAAAGAACATATTTTGTTTTGTTGCTGTGTTATGCAGGCTGTGTTCTGGATGGAAAACTGTACCCCTTTGGACATATCTCAAGGACAGATGATTGCTTCCGATGCAGCTGCACCGAAAGCCAAATGCATTGCTGCTCCCTGTAAGTCTGAACTCACTGGCAGCATCATTGCCCATAGGAAGACCACAGGTTTCCATGTGCTGGGAATAAGTGAGTCTCTAAAGGCACAAGAGAGCCTTTCCTCACCCCTCACAGAGGGATAAAAGCCACACATGTCTTTGGATGACTTGGCTCCTTGGGTTAGTTCACTTTCTGCTGACTGGGGGTGGACACAGGTTCTTCCAAGCACATCCAGTTGGTGCTTGCCTTTAACGCTGAGCCACTTGTGAGCCCCTCTTACACTGTGGTTAAGCTATTCCTTGGCAGGGAAAGTGAAGAGTAGAAAGGAGTTCATTCCACAAGCCACTTAAGTGCAGATCCTGCACTTAACTCAGAGATGCTTTTCTCCACTGAACATGCAGACACTAGAGTGGCATGGCTCTGCTCTGAAGTATCTCTTTCCAACATCCTCTTTTCCTCTTATTCCACCTTCTCAAAAGGCCAAAATGGCTTGATTACGATCATTGCCTTTACTCAGGTGACACACACTGTCAGGAAACAGAAACCACACTCTAAGCATACTGAAAATAATGAAAAATTGATGGAAAAGAGATAAAACATGCTGAGACCATGTTTATGTCACACTGTAGAGTGCTGTGCTAAAAAAAATACCCATACTGGTACATCTACATGTCATTGCAGAAGGACATCTGCTGAGGCACTGGAGGCTGTAGCTGTGGGTACTCAAGCTAGCTAGGCTGGTCTAAGCCACAATTTCAGAGATTTCTCACTCTGCACTAGTTTGGTAGTTCAATATATAGTCACTGAATTATTGAATCTTTTATTGCTCTCAGTCTAACATATTTTTTTCTGATTGTCAATGATAGCTTTCATACTCCTGCTCTTTATGACAAAGAAAAATGTAAAGTTGTTTTCAACAAGAGAAAGTGCAACTATGATGTTGTGGAGAAGAACGACCCCTCCAAGGAATGCATTGTCCACGGTCGTGTGGGTTAACAATGTACCTGCTCCAAGCCTCTCTGCACTGTGGAATTCTCTGCTTCCTACAGACGCTTTGCCATCAAAGATGCTCAAAGACATGGGAGATCTTATAAAAGAGAGTACTTCAGCAGCTCACTTTTAATCTCCCAATTATTCTAATTCAGTAAACAAGATGCATAATCAGATACAAAGTCTTATTTCTGTTATTACTTGTATTGGTATCACTGAGCTTTGTTGAATGCAATAAATCCAGACAAAGCATCCAGAAATGCTTCATAATGATGGCTCTTTTTATGTAACAATGCTGGGGAACATCACCTTCCTTGAGAGATGAACACATTTATCTCAGTACTCCAATGTGCCATACACCAGTGCCCTGGCAGAAGATGCTCTCACGCTTTGCAGGTTCTGTTCTTGCCAAGCATCAGAGCAGCCATATTAGCTCCCCAGGTGTCAAAATTTGGAGGGGAAGCACTGTTTGGGATATGCTCTGCCACAGCTCCTACTCCAGGCACACAGTGGCCTAGGGAAGGGAGGAGGACACTGGACCAGATTCCCTTCAGTACGCCGTCTCCTTCATGTCACAGTCTCTGAGGTAATCTTTCAATAGCTTCTTGTTAGGGACTGGCACAGCTGTATCCCACCTGCCAGATACTCAGAATCTACAGGGTTTGAGGAGAACCCAATGCCAGCACAATCTTAGCTGTCTCAAAGTATGCTCTTGGGATGCAGAGCCTGTATCATGTCTTTGCCAGAGCTGAACATGCAGATGAAATATCTACTGCCAGGATCCAGAAAAGACCTTGCTAAATTAAACATATACTCTCGTACCACTACAGCCAGAAGTGCAAGCCTTCAAACTACAGTGTAATTCTTCGGGAGGGAGTCACACTCAGCCAAGCTAACAAGCCTTTCTATTACGTAATAGGCAAAGCACCAGTGATTACTGATCAAGTAGAAAACATCAGATTTTTAAGCCCTTGTCTTCCTACTACATTTTCTTTCTTCTGGGGCATTAAGAATGGCTGCTGAGTAGAGGGAGACACATTTCCCCCTGGCTTGTTGCCATATTTCAGCCAGACTTCGGACACAACGAAATAGAAGAGGTTTCAGAGAGAAGCAACCAGTTTTCTTTCACAACCTGCCACTCCTCTGACAGTTAACTCCCAGATCAGCCCAAAGCCAGGTACTCACTTGCCAAGGCAACATGCTTTCCACCTGCCCTGCTGATTCTGAGGGAACCTAGTACCTAGGTCTGCTGCTGTGAGCTTGCAACAATGGTCTGCTCCAGTTTGACAAACTAATTTCTGGTTCCAGTTCACAGGAACTGCAGCCTGGCCAGCCGGGGAGTAACAAGCTGTATAACAAAATGGACCTTGTAGCTTGGACAAGTACACACTGTGAGTTCCTAGTTCCCTAAAGCATTCATGAACTGCCCATGGAGGTCATTTGCACTACTGCAGGAGTTTTGGCAAGACCCATGTTGCTAAAACCCGTGACTTCTGAAAAATCAGTGAGGATAACAGATCATTGCCCTTTTTCTCCCCCTCCCTCTCTCTCGCGCTTTTTTCTCCAGCCACATCATCACCCAATGACAGTCACTGTTCCTCTCCACAGCCCCCTCTGACTTGCTGCCAGGTGTCCTCCTCCAGGCTCCACTCCTGAAGCCTGTACACGCTGCACTGCTTAATGGTTCTTGTCCACACTGCAGAGAGAGCTGGGTCAGCACCTGGAGATGTGCTGAGCCACAGCTTCCTCATGCCAGCTGGAGAGCCTGAGGCAGTAATAAAAGGCAGATCTTTATAGGCTGTGTACAGAACAGACATTATGACCATGGTGGGGCACATGTAGGCTTTTCTTCTATGAACAGGTAGTTCTTTGCTAATAAGAACCAGGGATTTTCTTCCTGCACACATCCCACTAAAACAAGTGAATCTGTGTGCCTAAATATGTTCACCATGCACTGTTGCAAAAGATCTAGACTTGGCATCCATCACATGCCCTTCAGATGGGAAAGCAGAGGGGAGTTAGTCTAATTTTCCACTTCTGACAAGGTATGAATTATGTCTTCCCAGGTACTGCTCCATGTTCTATCTTCTGGAAGGAAAAACGGTGAACACAGCATTCCTTGTTCATTCAAATACTCGGTCAGCCTGCAGGTGCTAGGACCAATTTGGTACTGGAGAATCTCCAAAATAGCAGAGAGGTGGAAACAACCTTCTGACTGACAGGGTAGGTTGCAAGGACAAGTTACAGACCAATGCAGCTGTGTGCTGGAGTCCTGTGTAACATGTTGAGAATGCCTTCTCTGTGTTTTTAACATAGCCATTGGAACAATGAGAGTCTCCTCCTATAAAACTCAGACTTGGACTTCTGCTGAATGACACTTACACTGGGCTGGAATTTGGGGAGGTAAATTCCTGTCTGCGTGAATGGACAAACTAACACAAAATTAATGATTGGCTGGGATTTGACGAGGGAAATAGCAAGAAAAACATGCTGCAAGGTGAGTTAATCCACTGTGTACTACAGTTTCACTAAGGGCAACCCTTTCCTGTATAGCATTGCTGGGCATTGCTGCTATTCTGCCTTGCCACCATTTGCCCTCTGTACTGGAATGATAGCTTCATTTCTCTTGTTCCTTTTTTTTTTTTTTTTTTTTTTCCTTAACATGAGATCTTGAGACTGCCTTACCCTCCCAACACAGCAGGTGTTCTCCTGCCTCTGTTTCATTTGAACAGCTGTGCTATGCCCTGACATCAGCATCTGCTCCCCTGTCCTGCCTATTAACCCATTGCTGAGACCACCCCAAACCCAGTTTCCTGCTACACGCAAAGCTCCTGCCTGGGGCCTCCCAAATCCCTGTGTTTCTGCAATCCAGAATTTTGGATTCTGCCTATCGCTGGGGATAGAATTTCAGTCACAGATGGGCTTCTAACAGAATCTCCCACTGATTAATGGACTACATCTGCCCACAGATCGGAGACCAGGCAACAATACCCTATAAAATGCTGCTTCTACACAGTCTCTTATCTCCAGAACTGATCATTACAAAAAAAAAAAAAAAAAAAGTCTGTGCTTAAGCAATGTATGGTTTGAAAACAAACACCTCTTCCAGGGTAAGTGTACTGTTTAATGATACTTCTCAGTCATGAAGAGTCTGTTGTCTTGTAAAAATGAGCATTCTTAGGTATGGCAGGGATCCTCGCTTGGCCCAAAATAAAGTGTCACCCTATGTTCATTCAGCAGAGGTACTAGCTTCTCAAGAAAACCTGTGTCAAGCTCTGCCAGCCATTAGTAAAATCAGAAGGATTTAATGTGGAATGTTTTCCCTGGCTTTATTTTTGGTAAATTGCCTATGAACATTGTTTTAAGCTTTCTTATGGCTTCATTTGAGATACCTCTTTTTGGGAAAAAATATCCAAGCATTTTGCAAGCGTTAGTATTACATTCTTAGCCTTTTAAAGTCCTCTGCACTGTGGGCTGGACATCAGTCAATAATTCCATGTTTCTGTAAAATTGTTTCCTGTGAAGCTGAAGAAAATGTGAGGGGCCAGAAATAGAGTCCGTTCAGCTTTTTCCAGCATGTACATTTGCTTTTTTTTTTTTTTTTTTTTTTTTTTTTTTTAAACCTGACCTTTATCCACTGATTTAAGCATGTTATTCCTCAAACTTTTGCTTCCCCATAAAGAAAAACCATATGCATGTGGAAATGAACTTACTCATGTTGCTGAAGGTAAATTTTCTCCAAAGAGATTATGTATCTTGCAGAAGAGGAAGACTTTTGAAACTTGTCCTGAATGGCTTATTCCTCTTTCTTACAGCTCATGTAAAAATCATAAAGAGCACAGCCTCAACTGGTACCTGTGTGAACCCTCTCACTTAAAAAGCAGACAGCTGTTGCTTCTTAGCAGAAAAAATACTTTGAGCATGGAGATTCAGAGACTTCCTACTTACATAGCTCATACAACTGTTTCTTGAGAAAAATCAGCTTTCATATTATTTTTTTTAAATTACAGTTTTAAAAATCTTTTCATCGCTAACAAAAGTGACATGGTGGCTTCTTTTGGATTACTTTTTAATTCAGATCACTGAGAACTGTACACATCAACATTAACAACCCAGTTGTCACAGTTGGGATCTGTGCCATACCATACTGGAATTATTTCTGAATTTCAAGTTTTGCCCTACCATAGTCTTACAAAGTAAGACTACATTTTTTTCTTCTGAAATATATGAAGTCACATTCATATTCTTAATATGAGTAGTTCCTCAGCAAGACCTCAGATTCTAAGTGATTTGCAGATGTTTTTCAGTACTTAGAAATGAAGTAGAATTTAATTCTACATATCACCTTTTTTGGATCCTTATTTATTTATAATTAGGAGCTTTATTACCTTCTAGAGTCCCAAGGGTTTCTGTAGAAAGTAGGTGCAAAATTTCTTACACAAGAAGATGACTTTCTCACTGCAAGAAGATTTCCAATGTTTTGACAATACCAGTAAAAGTATGAGTGATTGGAACAAGAAACCTAGCACACCTTTTGGATCTCCAGCTTAATATAGCCATTAATGTTATGGAACTGGGAAGAAACAGCACATTTGATGAATATGATTCATAATTAGCATATCTTCCCAGAAGACCCCATGTGTGGGGAGGCCCATCTTCCACTGCAAGGGCACCTCCTCCACCACATCCACTCAAGGCAGAATCTGAATCAGCACAAACAAGAGCTGACACCAGAGAAGCAAGGAAATGGATTCTGGTGAGTTTACCAGGCAAAGGAATCATAGGAAATGTAGAAACTGACCTAGAGGTGCCAGAGAATAATCCAGCTTCACTGAAACCCACAAATTCCCTCCAGACTTCTTAAAGAGAAGTCTTTCAGTTTCAACATGTAATTGTATTGGGTTTTCTGCTGGGAGGGGAAATGCTTAACAGCATGCTGCCGACAATGTTTTTTGCATTCATGAGACAAACCTACTGTAGAAAAGCAAGATGTTACACCACTTACCCTCTGTTTTGAATATTTGCTATTATTTGTGTACCACCAAGAGAAAACTTCCTTCTAACAGTTTTACTGTGTAAAAAGGACGCCATATTCTTTATTGCTGTTTAACTATGCTTCTCCTTAAACAATTGTCCCGTCTGACATGCAAATGTGGAAGACATCATTCAGCAGTTGTAAAGCCAACATACACTACACCTAGCATTGTCCATTTAAGATCACCATGAATTTATTTGTAAAATTGTGTTTACTTATGATCTGTGAGCTGATATGCCTCACACTTCCTCTTGCTTTCTCCCTTCGAATGGCAGTGCCAGTCAACTTACTGCTTTTAGCAACTGGATATGTGAACTCGTCTTCCATAAGGAGTACAGCACATACACTTGCCCCTGCAGAAAGCAGAGCATTCACAGAATCACAGAATCACAGAATTTCTAGGTTGGAAGAGACCTCAAGATCATCAAGTCCAACCTCTGACCTAACACTAACAGTCCCCACTAAACCATATCCCTAAGCTCTACATCTAAACGTCTTTTAAAG
>NC_048898.1:17539302-17579562 GCF_011077185.1 Oxyura jamaicensis
TCCTGAGGAAGAAACAGGATACTCTGTTCATCAGCATGAGTGCAAAGAGTACACAGAACTGGGTGGAACACAGTTATATTCTTTGAATGTTTTTAAGAAGAAATAAACCGATTGAGTAGGCAACAGGAAATTTCAGAGAAAATTTCAGAGAAAAACAGAGAAATTTCAACATCTGCTGTAGATATCTGTTAGTTCCCCACACAAGCATGGCATCTATCATCCTGCACATAAGCAGTGTGAGGAAGAAATGCAACACAGTATGGGCCATATACGATGACCTCAGTAAGCATATATGAACGGACTATTCACAGAATTTGCTGTTCTGAATGGTTTCAGAAACACAGCATGTTTTAAGGGTCACCTGAGGTACACAGATCATGCAAAAAGCTTCTTCACTGTCCCTAGGCATTGCACAGGCTTAGACAGATCAGTCCCTGCTGCATTCCAAAGAAAGCTGCTTGCAAGAGCCTCTCTCCATTCCTGGCATAGCTTGTGCCTAAAAATCAGGGAAGGGCCCTGCAATGGGGACGGCTGGGCAGTCCATGCTTGTCTGAAAGCTTGGCAGAGAGTGCACACACCTGTTGGTTGGATTTGTGTTTTTTGGAGATAGACTAATAAACACATTCTCTGTCACTCAGCACCAAACTAGCAAGTTAACTGGGTCTTGGCTGTAACAGATTCCACGGGTCTCACTCCAGCACACCTGCGTCACAATTTGCAGTGTGTCTGGTGGCGAGTTTTGTTCACATACAAAACCTGCTGCAGGACACCCATGAAGCAAAATGTTGAGTGCAAGCTTCCACACCGTGGGAGGATAAAAAATATAAATGACTCGGTAACACTAACAGAATCAAGATGATGTAATTTGATGGTCCTTTTCTTATGAACTGTCATGGAATACTTGCTCCTTTATCTTTGTACTTCCCACAGCCTTCTCAGCCAAGGTGAAATAGTTACTTCCCCAACATGTACAAGTTTCAGGCAAGCAAAACAAGTGCCTGTCCTCAGCCATCTCAGATGTAAGCAATTAGGTCAGGCAGCATAGCGACAGGACAATGGAAGGGAGAGTGTGAACTCCCTCCATCCTCACTGTAACCAACACAAAAGAAGGCCTTGGCCAAGGACCAGGATATATAATTTTGTTAACCTAACAAGTCTGTTATTTCCTTTAATAGAACAATGCATCTTGTCTGGAATACCTTCTCTGAAAAACTATCCCAAACTGCAATGACATCGTGAAATTGGTTTCATATATGTTTGTGACATATCCAGAGGGGATATTTGTACTCTGCTGATGTCAGTAAAGAAATTTCCAGTGCCTATGCTCATGGACTAACATGTTCTGTTGATTTATTAGTGATTAGAGCTCAAGGGCGTTAACCACAAGGCTGTGATACTAGCCATTTCAGGACAGTGCATACATTGACATTGCCAAATACAACTTATTGATTATAAGCTGATTCTGGGCAGTTTTATCAAACCTAAGAATACCTGAAAATTCTTTAGGTCTTTTCTCCCATCCTAAAGAAAGTTCTGGTAACTAAAGAAAAGCACACACACACAGAGGAAGAAAAAAAAAAATAAAAAAAATAAAAATAAAAAATAAAATAAAATAAAAAAGGAGGAAGTTACAAAAACACTGTCTTCTCATATGCAGTGACAATTTACCCAGCCTACGGAGTTGAAAGCCAGCTAAGGCTGCACCTATGAGTTGTCACACTGTGACATGCATTGCAATAATGCTGGCTTTCTCAAATGGGCATCCTGAGTGAGCTCTCAACTCTGGAGTTTGGGTAGAGGTGGAGTAGTCACCCGAGCCTGGAGTTAACCTCAACTGTCAAATCCACTCAATGAGGCAAAAGAGGCAGCCAGACTAGCTGAAGTATTGCTAGTTGTGTAGTTCTGGTAACAAGAAGTCTTCCTTTTGCTACCAGGGCTACACAATTTGCAATACCTGAATGAACTAAACCAAAACAAAGCAAAAGGGATCTGTTCTTGACTCCTTCGCTTTCAAATTACTGTCCCAAGCATTTGGAAAGTCTGTCCTGATACTGCCTACTGCACACACAGAGGGCCTCAGGACTTGGGTCTTCTAAATGATTGAAAACTAAATACTGAAGAAAATAGTCATCTAGCATCCTTTTTTAAAGGCTCACAGATGCCAGGTTCTCTTCACAGAAACTCATCTTTCCACATAACCCTTCCAACCACCGCTCCTTTTCCACAAGAGCCTTCCTTCACCTGATGAACAAGAAATGTGAAAAGTTGCTCAAAATTTGTCTCTTAAAATCTAGATGGTTCAAATTAAGCATGCAAATCTTGGTGTGAGCAACAACCACAACCACACAGTCCCTAATGGGTTTTCAGTGCGTTAAATATTCCTCTCAGGCTTGAAATTCTTTCTGAAGTACCTCCCATAGCTTCCTTCTAAATGTGGAGTGGAACAAAAGCCACACCTATTTCTTCAGTGCCTTTCAGAACCAAACCTTCCGTGTATAATTGGTTCATTTTAATAATCTCGACTGCATGAGGTCATTTTGCAGAAACCTCATTGGAGTTATTCAAGTATGTTCAGTTTGCTCAGGAACTGGTATCTGAAGTTTCCTCTCTATATAACTTCTTGGACAAGATAAACTTCATTCAGGCTGGCTCCTTACTAGAAACTTTATAATTCTACGAGAATGGTGAGTCCTTATATCTTACGTTGTAAATGACAATGATATGTTGCCACAAATTTTAAAAGAGGTTCTGCTGGGTTTTTCTGAGTATTCAGAATTCTAAATAACTCAGAGAAAGTAGAAACTGTGTTTTAAGAACAGAAGTCAGACAGATAAGTACAGGCAGGTAAGAACCCTGGGTAAAAGATTCCAGGATTTACAAGGAAGATATCATCTAATAAGACTCCAGTTGGAGGTTTTTATTATAACATTCTGTTTTCAATTCCTGTAACGTTTGGATGTAATCACTTTTCTGGCAGAAAGCAACTGTTTTGCCTCAACTCAGCACTGGCCTTCGTTTTCATGAAAAGTTTGGATAACATACAAGTATTTAGTTAAAAAATGTTATCTTGATTTTTAGTCATTTTTCAGCTCAAATAGAGTTGAATTCTCCCCACAAAAAAATATTTAATCTCAGTAAGTACTAGAATCTTGTTTTCTTCTTTCAAGAAATCAAAATATTTGAGTGAGATATGCTTAAAATCTTGATCCAACATCTACTGCTTAGTATGACTGCTCTATAGTGTACTCATAGGCCTAGCAGACTGATCCATCCAACTAGTACCATTCTAGCAGGGTTCTGCAAATCTGTGCCAAAATACTGCTTTCTGGGGCCAGACCATAAGTGACATCTACATCATCATCTTTCAACTTATTTTTCTTTGTAATTGTTTCCTGTTTCAAAACTACCTGGTCCCTTCCATGACAGAATTTGGTCTACAGGGAAAGATAGAAATTAGTACAGATTATAAACACAGAGGACATGTTAATATTTTGTACTTGACTTGCTTAAGGTGACCAGATGCTCATACCTGTTTGTCACTGCAGACGTTATGACGTTATGGAAACAATGATCACGAGATTTGCATGATTTAAATAACTATCGTCTTTGTGTATTTCCTGTTCTCCAAAGAAATCCCTTGTTTTCAGTGATAAGATTGGTTTATTTTCTTTAACTTGTCCCTCCACCTATTAAATAAGCTGGTGATTTTTAACCTCGCCTCTGCAAAATTAAATGCTTGTCTACCCCTCCTTCCATCTCTAAGGTAAGACTTCTTTTTCTAAGATGTCAATAGTTCTACTCTGTCTGACAGGCAGAGAGAGAGACATTGTTTATTTCTTATTTATCTTTTCTCTTACCAACATTTTAAACTCATCACAGATAATTCCATCCCAGCACTTATTTCTCTCATGTCCTCACTGAAAGCCATTCAAACAATTTGACCTATCATTGAAGGATGAGGGACTAGCTGAGGAATTTAAGCTAAACTTTGACAACAGATTTTTCTGAAAGTTTATATAATATAGAATTATCTAGGTTGGAAGGGACACCTACAGGTCATTTAGTCTAAACTCCTGCTTAAAAAAAAACAGGGCCAAATCTTGAAGGTTTAACTTTGACTAAAGTTCTTCAGCTCATTCCTTCAACATTAGGTTGAAACATCCACTCAGTTCTTCAGACTCCAGTGAAGAAGGTTTTTGGTGTTTTTGTTTTGTTTTTGTTAAACAACTGTGCAGTTAGTGGAAATACATTCCCTGTGCAGGTTACTTTCACAGAAGGTGTCTGAATGTACCAATCCTGTATCAGGCAGTGCCTGATTTTAACACCTTGGAAAGACAGACCCTTTTTCTTCTCAAATGATGCTCTGCTTCTTCTAAATAGCTTGGTATTTCTGACTGTATGTTTAAGTTTATAAAATGCAAAAGACAATTAGATTTGTGTTTAAAACCACAATATATTTTCCTATTTCTAACAATAGTATTTGCCATCAGGAAGTTTTAATATATACTTGAGTATTCACAATAATTCTGCTTTCTTCTTCAGAAAACCTTCTTGGCCTGCCTTCTTGTTCTTTCTGTTAGCGTGGCAGTGTCCAATGCTGCTTGCTACTTTCAACCATTGAAGCCAGTGAACCCTGGTGATGAGATCAAAGGTGAGAAATCGATTGTCCTCAACTTGACACACACTACCACAAGTACTGCCTGATTTGATTTTTGGTTTATCCAGTCAGCACATTTCATCACAATTTAGAAATAATTGGAAAGAGTGGAGAGGAACCACTGTGAAATGGGGAAAATGGGGTATGGAGAGTAATGGATTTATGTTATAAAAGAGAAAAGTTTGTCTAAGAAGCATGATACAAGTCAAATTACACATGGATTTTGTCCAGGGAAGTAGCATAGGCTTAGTTTATTCATCTGCATGAAGTCATACTACTTGTTTTTACTATGAGTGCTGCTACAAGAATAAGCGTTCAAAAGCAATACTCAATTATTTGGACACACTATTGTGGTTTAGCCCAGCAGGCAGCTAAGCATCACACAGCTGTTCACTCCCTTCCTGGGACAGAGGAAAGAATTGGGGAAAAAAATGTAAAAGCTCATGGGTTGAGATAAAGCAAGTTTGATAAGTTTTGAAAGTTTGTTGTTCTGCTGAGAACAACAAGGAGCAGAGCAGCTGAAGACATCCTTTTCCATGCTTTAACATAGTAGTAGTCCCACTACATTAATGAAAAAAGCCAGAAGATTTCCTATATGCTTTGAGCAGGCAATAGCATTGTTAGTGCAACGTGTCTGACACTAACAGATGCTTGTGTTCTACATTTTCAGGCTGCTATGACTCAAAGGGAGAGCTGCATGAATTTGGTTCCCAGTGGAAGACTGCAGACTGCCTTGAGTGCTCCTGTTCCAAGGATGGAATCAGCTGCTGCTCCACGTGAGTTCAGAGAAGCAGTGGGGTTTCATCTGCTGTCACAGCACAGCACAAAGCACTTCCCTTCACAGAGGGGACCCTGAGAAATCACCATGACTCTTCTCTCACTCCTTTCATATCACAAAGTAATGCATTAACCCAACACCATCACTAAGCATGCAAGAAGTTTCTGTAAAAAACAAGTCATGTTTAAAAAATATATATTTTTTTTTTTTAAAAAAAAAAAGGAGTGAATTTTTATTGGGGCTAAAGGTTCAGGTAAGATACTAATTCATGAGTGAACATTTAGATCCTTAAGAATTTTCTGCAGCTGCTTATCCAGATCTTTCCCAAGCCACACATTGCCCCTCTTTTTTCTCTGAGGGACAGCCTGGAATACACTGGCTTGCCTGTAATTTTTGCTGTAGTGACACCTAACCACTCATGCAATTCTTGTTCCATATCACGGCTAACTAGAAAAGGCAATTATATTGCTAATATTAGAGCGACAAACACAAACATCCCTTGGTCATAAATCAGATCAGTTAGCTACAACTCTCTCTTCATCTTGTTTAAGCAGCAGGGTAAGTCACCTTTGATCTGGGAGCTCCACATGAGCTCCCTTTTCTGCCCCTAAACACTTCCTCAGTATAGTGTCTTCATATTAGAAGTGTGTACATACAACCTCAAATGGAAGCTGTTTTTTTCTAGGTCTCATCACCTCTTTCTTTTTCCAATGACAGCTATTCAACACCAGTTGGTTATGATAAAGAGAAATGTGTAAGCATTTTCAACAAGGAGACCTGCACTTATGAAGTAGTGGAGAAAAATGATCACTCAAAAACATGCCCAGTACAAGGGATGGTGGGCTAACTCAGAAGAGTTCTGGATTTGGGCTATATATCTTTTATTTTTTACTTTTTCTTTTGAATTTCAAGGCTTCTTTCTCACAAATTCAAAAACACTGAAAAATGCAGCCATCAAGTGAAATCTACTCAAAACCTTCCTAAGTGATAAAATTGAGTATGTATGCACAAAAAATTTCCTCAGTTTCTCTGCCTTCCTCTTCTCCATGCAGTTAGAACGTATACCTTCCTTGACATCTGAAATTAAAGCTGACTTTAAGTATCATCAGTAGCTGCCAATTTTAATCTTCTTTTCTCTTCAAACTTCAGTTTCAAGGAGTATGTTCTGTTATCTTCACACAGCTGTATCTTAAAGCTAAAAATAAAATCAGATGAAGCACCAAACATTCATGTGACTTTTTTTTTTTTTTTTTGAGGAAGAAAACCTAAAGAATTAACAGTCCAAAAAGTATGGGAAAGCAATGAAAAGCAGCTTAAAAGTCTTTCTGGACACTTTTCTAGGACAATGTCTCATATGACGATCATTTATCCTATTTGGCTACTTGAAGCCTGCCCAACCTATGGACTTCAAGATCCAAAACCTACCCAGTATTGTACGTCTAACAACACAGCAAACCCACTCCTCAGCCAAGAGTCTGATTAATCTTTAAATGATTCAACTTGAGCCCCATCCACAGGAGGAACCAGTCTTACCAGGTTTGTCCTTGCAGTATGAAGTGGCCTTTACCTCAAACTTCAGCTCACTAATTACTTAAATTGTGCAAGTGCAGGCTACTGGTTTCCTGCCTACCTCTTGCTCCTGCCTGCCTTACTCCAGCACCCAGATTTTGTTTTCCAACAGTCTGGGCTCCAACTCACTGTGCTAGATGGCTAGTCCCAGCTCCTCCAGCACCTGCCAAGGATACTGAAGTTGGGCCAGAACTGTTTTGGAACTGCACCCACATGTGCGATCACAATTCAGCTACCACAAACAACATGCTTCTGTTTTTCAGGGAAACTTTGCCCAATGGTGTAACTGCAAGCAGTGATACCAGCTTCCCTCTTCTATTTCTGCTTCCCACTCTCTCATCTGCTTGGAAAGCTCAGGACTTCCCATCTACAAAATAATCTATCAGAATTCAGTGGCATTGCTTGGAAGACACCAGCCCCAATAGTTTGAGGGTCATGAGCCAGTTTACCTCCCTTTGTTCACCTGTGCTAAGAGAAAGCATATTTGAAGGCATCTTCTAATGACGCTGTGTCCAGTACGGACTCCAACACTTTAGGTTTGAGTCTGGAGGACCTAGAAATGGATACTAAAAAAAACTACTGCACCATGGATATTTTAGGGTTGCTCTTTGTAGTTTCATCCAGAGGAGATGACACAGGAAGGGTAGCAGCATGGACATCTTTCTGTCTGCAAGAGACTTCCAGGTTCAGTTGTAAGGCATGTCCGTAGAGAACATCAAGTTTCAAGCAAGCTGTGACCAAAGATTTAATTTCCTTTTTAAGGCTAATGACTTATGTACCCAAACTCCAGAAAAGCCAGCCTTACCAGTACACCTACTGGATTAAAACCAATTTAACCATTTTTTAAATGCCCTCAAGCAACTTTCTCTAGCATCTGACAATTGTTATATGTGATTCTACCCTGTCTCCTATGCAAAAATAAGATAATGTCTAAACCAAAATATCTCCAGGGAGCTGTCTGTTCTCCTCTTGTCTGCTTCTGTATGGGAAAGGATAATGTTACCTATCACATCTAGTTTCAGGACACCAGAAGCACAGCAGAGACTTGGCTGCCTTCTGTAGCGAGGAACCTAGCTGTGGTAGGATGACAAAGCCTTCCAAACTGAGAGAGCAGAGAGCATAAGACCTCTGCTCCTCCCACTTCTGCCAAGTAATGTTTTTGTCTTGTCATTTCTCTACTTCAATGCACACAGCCCCCTACAAAGAATACACCCCCAATTCCAGCCTTCAAGCTTTAGGTGATAAAACCACTCACTCCACATAGTGTAACGGAAACATTTGCATAAGAGTTTCCCATTATCCTGACATGCAAAAGGTTTAAAAGACTCTGCAGAACGTTGGGGGTTCAAGCACAGTTCCAGGCAGAGTGGAGAGGCTGTGTGCACTCTTCTACCCATTACCATCTCCCTACCTGAAAGAATGCAACGTCTCCACTAGCCTTACAAGAAAAAGAGATGAAATTTCAGGTGGCTGATCCTGATCCCTCTAATCCCAGTAATTCTTTTTGAGGCAAGACTTTTAAGTACCAGTAAGACTTTCTTGCACTAAAACCAAAATATTATGCTTACCCTACCAAGTATCAGGTCTATTGAACCTAACAGCACACCTACACCATAATCTGGTGGAAATTTTCCAATTAAGGAGTGTTAATCACTTAAATCCTAATTGTTTTTACACCTATTTGTGTATTGTTCCTATTAAGACTTTTACAAGCCTTAAAAGTAAAAACCAATTTAAACAATCATAAATAAGGAATGCACGTATCTTATTTACATTATAAGTTAGAAATTTCCTGCTCACATTCTGCTTTGTGCTGCTCTTTTAAAATGTTGTTAAGCATGTTCACTTTGGTTTTAATTAATGCTTCTGTTGGTATGCAGGAAAGTTTGCCTTGGCACCGTTTGAAAGCCCGAAAGTTTCTGTTCAAATCTATTGTGTGCATGTTTCACTAAGCCAAGCTGTGGTTTATTTTAGGGCAAGCTAATGAGATTTATAATAGTAATTTATATGAAACTCCAGAACACATAAGTCATATGACCTATCTAAAATACTCAGTAAGACTGGGTTACTTT
Source organism: Oxyura jamaicensis (assembly GCF_011077185.1). Classification (NCBI taxonomy): domain Eukaryota; kingdom Metazoa; phylum Chordata; class Aves; order Anseriformes; family Anatidae; genus Oxyura; species Oxyura jamaicensis. The sequence continues at coordinate 17,548,379 of NC_048898.1, forward strand.
AACATTTATCCCCCACATCCACATTATTCAACATTTCATTTCTTACAGCATGTAGTTCTCAGCCACTAACATGTTTTCTCTGCACTTCAGGATTTCAGGGCTCTTGCATAATCATTACTTCAGGTAGATCTCCATTATAGAGTAGTGATGAACTGCAGTCCTTTACCACCACGAAATCAGCCTCCAAGAACAGCCTTGTATTTTTCCTCCCTCTGTAATTCCAGAGGCATCTCCCATTTCTGTCCTAGCCTTCCAAAGACAAGACAAATCTACCAAAGCAAGCAGTTTTGTTTTACTGATAACTATAATGGCTCAGAAATCTTTTAGATAGCTGAAGTCAGATGGGATTATTTGACAGAGGCCTCTTTTTCCCTTCCATCTCAGTTGTTTCTTCCTTTTTCTAGTGTTCAGCTGTGTAATGCAGGCTATTAAACACGTTAATTCAAAGCAGTATTAGTATTATTCCCCAATATTAACAGCAAATGATAAAAATAAGTTAAATAAAAGATCATTTTTGTAAGATTGCATTCTGGAAAGAACATTTGTGAGCATAACACCTAGAAATTCATTATCTAGTTCAGCTACATTGCTTGCATCAGGCCTATGTTTTTAGAATATAGTCTCTTTCTATCAGTCTATATTTCTCATTAATATCTTCCCTCACTTCCTTCTGAGTATCATTTGGAAATGGTGGACTCTTCCAACCCTCCTCAGTAGAAAGGGGTTAAAAATTTATAACAATCAAAATTGTATCAGAAATGAAGAGTGTCAAGCCAGTGCCATTTTGCTTGGTGCTGCTCACTGGCAGCCAAGGACTTCAGAGAGGACCTGACTTTTCCAGCAAGTGTTGTGGGAAGTATCAATAACTCAATAGAGTGGATCACTCTAGCTACAATCCAGCTACATCAGTACAGATGTTCATGTACAAAGGTAACAGATCTGGAACTTTATTTTTCTTCTTCCTTCTCTGCTAAAAAAGAGTAAGTCACTAGATGGCATCCTAGTTCTGCAACAGTGCACCTGTATTGGAAGGCAAGACTGGGCAAGACAGATGTACAGATAGCATGAAAACCTAGATCCTGATGCTGCTGGCAGACTTGAGCTTTTTAATTTGTTCTAATGAGGTTCAAGAATGCAAGCATCTTTTTAGAAGTATTCTTAATCTATTAATAAAGAGAAAAAACTCCAAGGAGCTGTCATGGGCAGGACTGAGTAGCTTTAAGTTTTTGGACTCAACAGACTAGCCTACTTAAATTATCCTTGATAGAGGAGAAAGAAATCTCAATGATAACACTACTTCAAAGTTTTATTCAGGGAATAGATATATTAGCATCTCTAATTGTTACCAGAGAGAAAAAAAGACTAAAGACAAGAGTTTGATGGGGCTGATCCCATGCTTTAAAGCATGCAGTGACAGACTTCCTTCTTGCAGACCTCTTATCAAGAACTGCAGTTTTAGTATACCCATTTCTGACTGCGCTGTGCTTCTGTATTTTTCTTGCATTTCAATGAAAGTTGAAAAGCAAGCTCTGTTGAAAAAAAAAAAATCTTTGTGCAGTGTGCAAGTCATTGCCAGTAATCAAACTCAGTGTCAGATTTAGAAGTTTCTTGCACATTGTATTAGTGCAGTGTCCCTTAACTTGAAGGGACACAAGCTCCATTTTCTAAGCTTACCTCTGCTCAGGTCTTAGTCTTGCTTGCAGCAAAATCTTTAGAAATGCATTCTGCAGCCCTTTCTCCAAGATTTCCTGCTAAACTCCTAAGATGCTGTTTTGGGGAGCCAAAATGAAGACAGACGTCTGCTTGTCTACCAAGTTAGTCTGGGCAACACTTCTTTTCCCAGAGCCAGAAACTCAGAACTGATGAGGCCATGGGGATTGGCTGGAAGGAACAAGTGGCAGAACATACCACTTAAAATTCAGGAGGCACACGTGTCATCAGCTGCTGCCATCTGAGAAAAGCCTCTGAGGAAACAGTTCTGTGGGTTGCCTAGACACTACAGCACATTGACATAATGTAATTGAATTGCAATGCTTTATTAGTCAGGTAGACACATTTGGAAGGGTGTGGATAGGAGCAGGATACATAAACAACACCAGCTTCCTATCTGCAAGAGGCAGAACATAAGATTAGGGTTTAACGCAAGGCTTGCTCACTGGAGCTGCTACCAGAGTCCTGGGACTTCAAGACATCAGGTAGCTCTGGGGTGCTTGAGAAGGGATCAATGCGCAGTGGCTCAAAGGAGCCATTACCAGGTCTGAATAAAACTAAGCCCACTGTGGCAGGAATATGAGGACGGCAGTTTTGTCTGCTTAAGCCACAGTCTAGCAAAGTCCTGTCATCATCATCCAGCAGCTGGTCATCTTTGTAGAGCCTCTGCTCCTCTGGTGGCCTCTTCAGTATTCCCTCCACCACCTTCTTCAACTCATGCACAGTTGTCGTCTCTTTTGCCTCAGTGAAGATTGTCGTCTTGTGACGTCGAATCATCAGGTAGACATCCATCACTGCCCTGAGGCTTCCTACAGTCCTCTATCAGTGGCAAGCAGGTCTCAGTCCTCTTAGCAGAAAACCTGTATTTTCAGGAGTAACGGAAGTCAAGACAGAACAGTTGTTAGGTGATTAGACCCACTGGGGAAGGGTGGGTGGGGTGGGGAGTGAAGGGAATAGTCTACAGGAAGTTGCTCTGCTAGACAGACTAAGATCCTCATGGTCAGAACTATGGAGTACAAGTACAGCAAGCTCAGCATTAAGATTAGAGATCCATGCCTGAGTCAAGAGCAGTCTGGGAAGGGAAATTATATCTGGTAACATTAGAGAAAGCTTGGAAAAAGAAGGAGCTCCTCAAAGTCCAGCCGTTTTAGTACTTTATGGCAGTGGCAGTACACAGTCCCTTGTTCACATGTGGAACAAGTCACACCCAAGAGGCTTAAAGACTCTCTTCAGTCAAGGATATCTGCTCAGAGCTGCCATTACTGGTTCCCACAGACTTCAGGACCAGTTGCACCTAATCCCATTGACACCAGGCCCTACTTCCAGCTCTGTGGCAAAGCAGCCACATTTCAAGGGTATGGGCTGCTCTTGTCTTTGGGATGATTTATACGATCTGAAGAGAAACCAGAGTACTGCTCTCCCCACTGGAGCCCTCTGGAAGGGGTGTGAGACACTCCTCTATGAAGGCAAGCAGTGGTCAGATACCTACAAGCTACAGTGCTGAATAGGCAGAGCTCTTTTTCACTAGGTCAGAGAGAGGTGGGTGGGTGGGAAACATTTAAGCTTGTTTTTCTCTTCCTTTTGCACTTTGATATCACTGGCACAAACAAGCTTTCCATGACAAACCAAGGCTAGAGTTAATCCCTTGTATGGTCATACAGGCTAGATTACACCAAAGATAGTAACAGATGCAATAAAAGCAACTCCATTCCTCCAGTAGTTTTTTCCTGTCCAACAGGGAAACAGATGTTTATTCCCGTCAGCATCCAACTCTAAGCAGTGACCCATAAGAGCTGTCATCTAAGCGTTGCCAATGACCATAATGCCACATACCACCAACTTGCAGACATGCACACGTGCCTGGTCCTGCTGGAGTTCCCTAGGCTCTGGAGTGCATTCTCATGCAGAGGGGGAGAAATGAGCCACAGGTAAGTACAGCAAAACCAACAAAATAAGAGGGAGCTGCTCTGGACTCAGACCCAAGGTTTATGTGAGGGTCAATTCCTGCTGAAGGCAAGCAGAATCTTGGGATCTATACACATTTGTAGACTGAGGCCTAAATTCTCCCCTTTCCAAGCCCAGGACTGAAGGAAGGAAAAAAGCCAAGTTTACCTCTCTTCAACAGAGTGGAGTTATTACATTATATTTATGTTATCTTGCTGATCAGTTTAAAGAGTCAGGCCTGTTGCAAGAACAGCAACTAGAAAACTCAATTCTTGCTTCAAAGAACATTTAGACACACAGGCATGCTAGACAAAATGGAGTATGTTTATAGGCTAAACAACTGGAAGTAACTCAAAGAAAACACAGTGCTCCACACATACATAAAAGCCTCCTCTATCAGCCCTAGACTAATAGAGTTAAGAACTAACAGGGAAAGAGAGGTAGAGGGGAGAGAAAGGTAAAGCTAGAGAAACATTCATTTTAAATTTCCTTTAGGGCTGGGGTTTGGGCAGCATACACATACATAACCTGAAAGCATCAGGAAGCCAAACCTGAATCATTGCTGCAGAGGGAAGATGGCACCACCTGCCACAAGGGGTGGTCACTCCAGTGCTACTGCACTCAGATAAACAATGGAGTACATTCTCATAGAGAAGGGCCACATCACAGAGGAGGAGCAGTCCTCAACCAGGCAAGCTAAACTAAGCCATCCCTTAATAGAGGGACCCACAGAGGACACAGTACTACAGCCCTGAGAGGTACTGTTCATTCACATCTACACAATGGAGAACCCTTTCTGCTCCTTTATTACCTACTTGACCTGGAAAATCTTATTTGCCTCAAGAGAAGATTTCTGAGCAGGTCAGCACAAACATTGACAGAGAAACAGGATCAGCCTTTACTCTGTTACACATCCCATAAACAACTCTCTCAAAGTTATACACTTTCAAAGCATTTGGTTTCTTCATTCTCAAGTCTACAATCAAAGTGGCCTTAGGCTGCCTTTTTTATTATTATTATTAAGGAAAAAAGGCACAGAGCATACTTTAAATATACACATCAGGTTAAGGAAGTAGCACTGCCAGGCTCTTCTGGCAGCAATAGCTTTGATCACACTGCACTTGCCTACCAGAGAAACAACAGGAGTAATAAAATAGTCATTAACATCACCACTTCTTTTCAAGAAATAAAAAAGTGAACTTACCATTTTAAGAGAATAATTTCGAATATACCATGCCTTTTGAGTCAGAAGTTGCTTATCACATGTCCTTGCAACTATACTACTATTACAGATACTCTACACCTTCACAGTGACCCATCAAGAAACAGTACAAGATTCAGAGTTACATCAGGGACAGAAGTTTGAATATGATCCCATGTTTAAGGGTTTAATAGCATAAGAGAAACTAGTTTCACTTGATTTCCTCTAAGTGAGAAAGTCATTTTGAACACATCGTTCTTTTCAGACTGAAGTTCATTCATTAAGGAATACAAGAGAAGTTTTTCCTTAAGGCGCTTCATTAGATACCACAACTGTTTCCTAAAGCAGAACCACACAGAGTGTAAACTACCACAATCACAAGGTTAACACAAAAAATATCAGCTGCACTACAAGATCAGAAGTAAACTATTATAACAGCTCTAAAGCTTCATGCTAAGTACACAAAAACAAACAAACAACTTACATAAATCAAATCCTCTGTCACAGCAAGCAGCAGCTACTTTCCCCGCAATCATTCCTTTTCTCCAGTCCCCTCCAGAGAGGGCATGTGCCCTGCCACTGTGCCTTTTATCCCCAAACCCCTTCCCAGGGCAGCTTTGCTTCCTCCATTTGTCAATCAGTGGAAGCTGATGAGTAACCAAGGTGTCTAATCAAGGAAAGGCTTGCTGAAAGACCCATGCTAATAGAATTACTACAACTCATTATGCTGGGAATCCTCTGGTAAGTTTTAAAATGTATTATGCCTATGCTTCTGCTCAGCAAAGCAGTGGATTCCTACAGTCCCTGACACAGCTGCAGACAGTCTGGGATCTGTGCAAGTTTTCCTGGCTGATTTTGAGATGCAGCCTCACATACTGTGTATTGCAACAGTCTAATTCTGAAAGCGTCGGACACCTGTGGTAAAATGTCCTCATGATCTCCAGAAATAATGCTGTAAGATCCTAGCTGTTTCAGAGGCAGGGCATGCGTAAGGTAAAAGAAAACTGTAACTTTTGCTTCCTTTGCCTTCCCCAGTGCTTAGCATCACTATTGTTGCTGTCAGGAATCCATGAGTAACAAGCATCCTGACTGTTACCTTCAGTTCTGGACCAAGGCAATGCACACACAGCTCATCTCACTTTTGCTGACAAAAAGGTACTATCTGTTCACGGTGATCTGTAACTGCCTCCTTGGCCTGGCTTTGTATCAGCAACTGAGATACAACACTCTACAGCTAGGCCCTGCAGCTCACTAAGTATGGACAAAATAATGTGTCACACATAAAATAATTGAAATTATAATAAATCAGTCTGAAAACCACAGCCACGTCTCCACACCACTGCACTGTATGAATGACCTGTTCTGTACCTGGGGTGATCTCCTTGCAGCAGGTCAGGCGAACAATAGTGTATGGCTGCCTCACTTCACATGTGCCCTTTCCCCACTGCTTCTTGATAGCCTGCCAGCTCTGAAGGCATAGCTTTTGGGGGGTCAAATTCTTCCCCTGACACCAGGGCTGATGTGGAGTAACTAGTGTATCTGCTGGAGTTTCTTAAGATTTATGCTGGCACAGTGGAGATCAAGATGCTGACGTACATCAGTGCAGGCTTTTTAAGGTGACACCTTCTGATCGATGGTAGGAACAGGTTAGAGTGTCCACTGGCACCCCAGGTGCTCACATTTACATCACCTCCCTTTGCACTGACCATTGTTTCCTCACTGTATATAAATAGACAACTGTCCCTTATTATGAGATTTGAGCAGTCCATGCAAGTATGGTAAGTCAGCAGCTTATATTCTATATATATGTGTGTGTGAGAGAGAGGGAGAGTGTATGTGTACATACAGTGGAAGTTTTAAAGAAAGCTTCCTGTTTCTTTTGTAGAAATTCTTGCTGGTCTTCTGCTTGATCCTTCTCTTCTCAGGGACTCTGTGTGATGCTCGCTGTTACTTTAGACCATCCAGCAAATACGGTAATGGCAAAATTCTAGACAACCCTGAAGCAGAGATTGAAAGCCTAATTATGTTAGAAATGTTGTAATAGTATAACACATTCTGTGTTGAAGAATGATCCAAACAGCTACACTCAGGTATCAATCCATCCGGAAGCATCTCTGGACAGAGAGACACTATCTGATGATAGCTGAAGTTCTTGCCCACATGGCAAAAGCCGTGTACTTTCAAGCAGCACTGACTAATCTGAGTGGGTACCTGACACTAAAATCAAAGCAAAAACTATACAACTGGTGTTTAAATTCAGTTTAGCAGAACAGGTTGAAGCCTAATACAAGTTGAAGAGGGAAGGAGGAAGGAGAGATGACAGTCTAGACCTGTATGTTGAGAATGAGAAAGGGCAGAAAGATCCTACCACAGCCATCAGCTAAGGCATTTCTCCAGTAGAATAGTGCTTCTCTAGTATTGATTGCTACCACTTTATAGTGACATGTCATACACTCACACACTACAGACATGGTATCCTTTCTGTAGAGCACTGTGTCACATTCTTCCCTGATGTGACTCTACAGAAATCAGCGATTTGATTGCCAGTCCACAAACATGAGACTAGGGTTTATGTCTATTAATACACATTCATACTGAATTACTGACTGTTATTTTCTGCTGTGTACATGTAGGGTGCCTTTCAAACGGAAACCTTTATGTTTTTGGTGCGGTGTGGAAGACTGAAGATTGTTACCAATGCAGGTGTAAGATGAATGCAATGATTTGCTGCAGCTTGTAAGTTCCCCTAAATTATTTTTTGGGTTCACTTATTCAGGAATTGGTTGAAATTTTCAGACTTAAAGAGCTTTGGTGACATCATGTACTGGAATTTCATACTCACTTCAGCAAAATTCCTCTTCCTATTTCTCAGTTAGCTCTAAATATGACCAAGCAGAATTATTTGCCAACCACACAGACTTCTTTAGAACATCACCTGGCCCTTCTTTTGATTCTGACACTAACTGGGTGTATGATTCCCTTTAGCCTCAGTTTTCTTCCTCCTTGTCTTCAGCAGCTTGTTTATAGATACCTAAACGCCCCATAACACACATACATATGGACTGCTGAAGCTCTGCTCCAGACCAGTGCCTGCCTGCAAGCATCTAATCCGGCTAGTGCTGCTCCACACCCTTCCCCGCGCTGCTAAGAGCCCATCGTTCCTGCTTAGCACAACAGGACACACAAGCTCTGCTCTGATAATTTGGTTTCTAAATTTCTTGTGTGTTCCTGTCTCATGGATAGCAGGTGGCACATCAAGGACAGCTGTCTTACTGAGTATAATAGGGTGGACTGATCATGTTCCCAGAAGGCTAAAAAACTTTTTGGGGTGAAGGATAAAGAATCCCATACAGGGTCTATGAGGAGGGATAGAACTTGAGAAACATGTGGTGGGGAATATTTTTGGCTTTTCTCAGCCATAAGACAAGGGGAGGTACCTCATCAGGGAGGTATTCATGCTAGTGTGATTCAGCACTCTTTAAATGGTTTGTTCTTAACAATAACAACAACAAAAAAGCCTTAGTTTGAATGGGAAAGATAGAGTTAGTCCCCACTTTGTCTCTATGCAAGAATTTATACCAATCCCTAACAGAATGCCCAGTGAGAAATGTATTTGAACTGGAAGACACAAGTAAATCATTTAATCTGTGACCAGATATGATCAGGGCTCTGTATTTCTCTTATTATAATTCCTAGTGCTTACTTTAATGGAGTCTACAAGCTAAGCCATAATGTATCTTCCCCAGATTGACTGTGGCTCAATAAGCATCCATATCTCAGTCCATACCTTAACTTTTTATTTTTCTCTTTGCCTTTTTCAAATGACAGAGTTGTAATCCCCAAGAACTACGACAGAGCGAACTGCGTTGGTCTGTTCCACAAGAAAAGCTGTTCAATCAAAGTAGTGAAGAAGACAAACCCTGACATAAGCTGCAAAGTCTACAATGGAGTTGGTTAAGTCCATGTGATGTGTTTCTCCTCTTTTGCATGTCCCTGGAAGTTGAATGTGTTCTGGATCTCTCATTTAGAGGAAATCAGCAAAGCAACATGGTTTCAGGAGGAATGGGTTCACCTCATGCCTTTCACAACTCTAATTATGGCATGTCTATCTCATTTCTGACATTAGGGGGTTTGTTTTATTATATACACATTTGTAACAAAGCTTTATCATAGATAATTTTGTGACTTTATTCCTGTTGGGATCCAGAGTTAAATAAATTTCCACATATACCATATTACTTCTTTTCCTTCCAAGTAGTCACTGAATGGTCTTGTTGAAAACAGAAGAATTCATGATGTCTATAAAAACATGGTTGCAAAGCTAATTATTGATTTAGAAATCATCTAGCAATTAGAGTAACAGATATAACACAAAGCTGCCAGACAAATGGATTCGTTATGCTATTACACTCATTGACATTTCTCCCAAGGACTTGTACACTAGAACAGGATAAAACAAAGCAGAAAACATCCCTTTGAAAGCCTCCCCCACCCTAGTGCCTTCTGTAGGTCAATCCATTAGTGCAGATGTAACAGGGAACATATTTTTCAGGAGATAACTGGTGTATTACAAAAATGGCAAACTCATTCCTGGGAGTCCAACCTATTGCAAAGAAATGCCATATAAATAACTCTGTAGCCTTCCATACTGGGGTAGAATTTCCTGCAATAATCTTGTTTAGACCAAAGTCCAATGACAAACAACCCTGTGAAAGCTGTTTGTATAGAAAACCCAGACTATAAAATATGTTTAGAGAGTAGACTTCAGGCGCTACACTGTGCGTGGTACAAAGTCCATGAGAGAGGTTTATATAAAAATATCCTATAAAACATATTTATACAATATAAAAAGCAATTATAACAAGAGCGCTGTACAACTTTAAAGGCCCAGATAAATAATTTGAGTGAGTTTATTTAATGGTGACATCATGGGTGTTCTCTTCATGTCCTTTCTTCTATCTTGCTGAAGTGTATTACAAAGAAATATTTCAGCTAATGGAAACACCAACATATTTTTCATAACCATTGTGGTCTATTTTTAAGTGCACTGCACGTACTAAGAAAAACAGCTTACCAATTTTTAGAAGAAAATCCATCCATGGCTCCATCTACTACCAGAAAGTCATTAAGGTGATTTGAGAAAGTAAGTAAAATGAGAAATACCACTGTAGCTCCCTAAACCTGTGGCCTTGGGATTAGCAGCTCCTTCAGACAATATCTCCCAGTGTCTTTTTGTGAGTAAGGGAGTGCATATCACAGATCTGGCTATGCCCCTTCCAACCCGTAAGTAGCAGACACTGGAGAGGCCCTCACTTTTCTTCTTGAGGGTGGATAAGAGGATTTCACCCATCTGTGGGAATTTATGAGTACTCTGCTCTTGCTTTGTAAGCAAGGAAGAAAAGGCCATGGACAAGTCAAAGTTAAACCCAAGTCCATCTCCCTGATATCCTGTTTCCTACAGCATCCATGAGTGCAGCCCTTGTAAACACTGTGGGCCTAATCTAGTCTCGCCACTGATGCTAAGGGTAACTTTGGGGAATTCATGTCATCTTCCTGGGGAATATTCCTATTGGAAACTTGTTTCCCAGCAAATCTACATCAATCTGCTGCAGAAAATATCTTTTTGGTGATCCAGTTTATGACTTAATAGCTCACTTGGAGATCTGGCTAGCATTTATTTGAATAGGAGTAACAGCTTTCCTCTCAAAAGCCTGAAGACCTGGAAAAGGCACTGAAGACACAGTACCTACACATTTCAGTGCACCAGATCCCAGTGAACATACTGCAAAATTGTTGTTTCAGTTCTTCCTTTTTATTTTCTTTTACAGCTGTCTTGAAAAATGTGTTTCTGCAAGTTTTCATATTTTTGAAAACAAAATCCGTATCATAAATGTCCAAGTATAGCTCTGTTTTTTTAGAAGGATCCATGCTCAGATCTTTGCCCTGACCAACCACTGGCTGCCTTTTTCATCTTCAGGCATGGAGCCCACAGCCAGTGTGCTGCTCTTGTAGCCTAGCCCCAGATTTGCTGCCCATTGTCTCTTCTGTGCTGACAGTCTGTGGGGAATCAGGTTCACTAGCTCCCACCATTGAAGGAGGGGTATGAACCAAGTGAAGAAGGATGAAAATGATTAAAATATCAATTCTTCCTCAGAGAAAGGGAGATTCTGACAAAACCAAGCAAAACCAAACTTCTTCAAAATTCCTACAAGGATGCAATATAGACCTGCTAAGCTTAGCATATAGATGGACTATGAACTGTTCTGTAGTGCATTTTTTCCATAATACTTTCATCATCAAGTAGCCCATCCTGTTCTTTGTGGACACTGTTTGCTCCCTGTTTAACAGTGCCAGAGAGAGCAAGACTCCAGATGATGGCACACAATCAGATTTCCTAAACATACTGTAGGAGAATTGGCCTCTGAAATTCCAGGCTCAGAAGACAGAGAAGCAGAGCCTCAGGGCTCCATCCATGAAGGGTGATATGGCTGGAAGCTTGACATAAGAATGTTGGAGGAGATCCTTGAAGCATCCAAAGTGCAGTCATAGTCCCAGTGCTATGTCAATCCCCTTTCCTCCAGGGAAGCAGTTTACTGTACCCAATGAATGTTTCTTGGTAGAGACTGCTATCAACATAACCTCTTGCAGAAATGAGTTATCTGGCCATCACAAAGAGGACTACGTCCAATGCACCTCCCTTGAAACAGGTTGTCCCTGTGGAGTCCAAATGTCTTAAATAAAAATAAATAACAAATAAATAACAAATAAAATAATTTAAAAAATAAAATAACACCTGCAGAGAAGAGTTTGGTTCCCAAGTGCCTTCCCATAACAGGAGCACATGCTGTGGACAGCAAATGGTCCCATGTGTTCTTATCGCTCTGTGGGTAGGAGGGCAGGCCTACGCCATGCCAGCCACAGTTTTACTCCATTTCCTATCAACTGTAAACAGAGGTTGGTCCATTGGTTGCTAGAGTCAATGTAAACCGACTGATAGGAACAGAAACAGCCAGTCTGAGCAGCCCGTGGCTTGCAGTAACTGGACCTACCGCACTCCCGTGCTGCTTTGCAGCAGCAAGTATCCTGGATAAGAAGGAATTTCCATGCTTGGGTACCATCTTACAAGTACTGCTTGTGCATTTGCCAAAAGCCTTAGCAAGCCAGGATCTGTGCAGACACTCTCCACAAATAACAGCTCGGTGGTCCTCATTGTATAGTGCCAGATAGAACTCTAGAGCAGCCCCATTCACCTCACTAAAAATGGCCAGATCCTTGATACATCAGTTCATCCCAAAAATCTGTCAAGAGGAAAGACCCTGATACCATAGGAAAATATCCATAGTCAGGTCATTTCTTGATCCCTGAGCTGCCTAGGCCTGAACAGCCTTTCAGGAAGACTGCTGCAGCTGTTCTTCGTTGCCTGTAAGAAGAGAGCAGATGTTAATTTGCTGGTTGGAGGCTCTGCCCAAAGGTCTGAACTGAGAGAATAAATGTGACACAGTGTGTCTTTAACTGCTCGGGAGGTGTGGAGTTACCACTGGCAGACCACTTTCACAAGCTGAAGGGGACAGGAAGAAAAGCACCATAAATCAAAATATTCCCCAGGAAAAGTACTGTCTCCTAGTGGTTTCCCTCCCCTTTCTTTAATGCAGCAGAACAAATAAACATACGATAAATAAATTAAGGAAGGAACAGAAGTGAACAGGCCAGCTAAATAAATCATTTCTGCTTTTCTGGCTCCAGTAAGATAGGAAGCCTCTACTTCCTAAGGAGCTGGCAAGAGGCTGAGGATCTGCATGGGCTGCTGCCTTCTCAGCTGGAAGCACAGTCTTCATGTCCCCTTCCCTAGAAAGATCAGAAAGGTCATCTCCTCATGGGGGGTCTGGGTAAAAGGGAAATGCTGTTTAAAGCTAACTGGTAAATAAAGCTCCTGAAAAAGTGGCTGGGAAGAATAAGTAACACAAAATAAGCAACCTAGGCATGCACTGAAGAAAGGAGCACTAAGGACCACCCCCTAGCTTATACCACTCATCATACAGGTTCCAGTTTTAAGCCTCTCAGCACCATAAGATAAAGAAATGCCAAATTATGCCAGAAATATTTTAAATATTTCTGTTTCTGCTTTATTTCTTTAATGAAGAAAGATGTAATCTAAGAGTTTAATAGATGGGCACATCTCCTCTAATAGCTGGTACCAGAAAAAAAAAAAGAAAGAAAGAAAGAAAGAAAGAATACAGTACAACTAAATGACTATTTTCACAGTTAGTTTAGCTGATAAGAGCTTGTAGTTATTTTTGATATTGAAATGTTTTATTTCTGTTGACATACTGCATGCCTGCAAATGAAAATACATATTTGCTACAACTACTTATCACACCCTTAGAAGGCCCCAGAATAACAGTAGGTAGAGTAGACTTACCTTAGACTACGTAAGTAGCTGACAATAGCTTAAAACACACTTTAAGTAAAGACAAAAAACCTTTTTTTTTTTTTTTTTTTTTAGTTTTTTTTTTTCTGGTATAGCCCTTGAAAATATTCTGTTTGTGCATTTTCTCAAGGCAAGATAAAAATTTGCAACTCTGATTTCTGACTTCGGTTTTCATGAGAAAGGGGAGAAAAACAAAAAAAAATCAAGGAAAGCTAGAACCTTGGCAAATCCTTCTTTTCCTCTATTTCCAAATTCCCCAGTGCTCTCAGATTTATGAGTTATTTGCATGAGTAACCATGCACATCTTCCCCTTCCACAAGCTGGATATTTAAAGACTTGAATCCTGGATCCATCTAAAATAAAATTCCGATTCTGGTCTTTGGTGGACTGGGGGGAGGGGAGTAGAGAGGGAAAAAAATGATACTGTCAACTTTTTTCTCTATGTATGAGGAAAAACTGTCTTTGAAACCCATAGAAATCTTGCCTCAGGATGGAGAACAGAATGAGGCTCTATTCCTGTACTTCTTCCCTCTCCTTCCACTCATGTACATGCTTGTGTGCAGCATGGGTGCACACACTGCTTCAAATCGTCTCATAGCTCTTTCCTGGAGCTGCATTTCATCTCACGTATCTGTAGAATTTCTACATTTCTGGAACAGCAGAGGGAGCCAGAACTTTTAAGTCAGACCAATACCATGAAGCAGGATTCATTGGCTAAACTGAACAGAGGGAAGGGGGGGAGGGAGAGACCTACCATCCAAATTACCTACAGAAACAGCGAGGAGAGCGTCTCCTCTGGACTGCTAAAACACAGATCTTGCTTTGCTGCTACAACAGTCCTCTCTTCTTCCAAGATAGAAATGGGCAGCAGCAGTCATTTTCTCCATCAGTGAGAGGTAAGAATTTCCTAAGGTATTTATTTCAGCATTGTAAGAGCTCAGATCTCTTTATCTCTTAATCAGTTTTGATTGGCAAAAACTATTCAACTTTCAATTGAGTGGCTGACAGATGATGCCATCAGTATTAATTCCCTTTGTGCTCAGATCTTGCTCTGCTTTAGATAACATTTTCTGGTCAGAAATCAGTCAGTTAACTAAGGATTCACCTGAAACTTTAACCTAGAATGTGAGGCATGAACTATATATCAGAAATTTTTACAGTAGAGTTGCAGAGTTACTACATTAATACAATTTAAATAAACAAGTTCTAGAAGAATGTGAGAATAGGAATGAAAACCAGTTTTGATATGATTGTTCATTCATTTAACTATTAGGGTAAACAGGAAAGAATGAAAAGCATTCAATTAGCATTTGAATTTTAAAATTGAGCCACTGGAACTGATAGAGATGTAACGTTTAAATTCAGCAGAAGCTGTGGATTCAGAGGCTTTGCCCAGATTGAATTCCTAAAAGTAAAAGATTCTTACATATTCCAGTTTCACAAAAAGTTGTGGATTTCTTGATGGTTTTAAACCCATACAGAAATGAAGGCAGAAATATGAAGTGAACTTGATCCAAAGTCCACTGGGATCAATGTGCTCTGAATTCAGTCACAAGGCAAGGAAAAACAGTAATAAATACTTTGCTCTGTTTGCATACTTTTAAGCTCTTTCCCTAACTCTTGCCCACCTCTGTTGTCAAGAGAGAGACCTAGAGACCTAGACCTGTGTAGCACCAAGCACAAAATGACCTATTCTCAATTAGTTTTTTCAACACCACCAAAATAAACATTAATATAATTATTAATGGTAATAATTTATCAAGGTTTATAAAAGTGAGGGAGGCCTTGATAAATACTTAACTTTATCATTCAGCTTTGATTAAGGTAGTGCAAACAATTGTTTTTATCAGTCAGTACCTGAACCAAAACATTAAAAGTATAATTTTGAAAGGAAAGAAGACATTTTCAGATGCAATTAAAAAAAAAAAAAAAAAGTTATTTTGGTATGAATCTTACTTTTGTTTAATTGAAAATAAAATTTTAATCAATTTATGAGCTTTTTCCTTTTTTTTTTTTTTAATTTAAATAAACAAAAGGACCTGAGCTTGGTACAGGATATGGTGATACCAAACCTGGTATTTAACCCAGTGGAGCTGGCGATCCTCTGAGTTCTCCCTCCTGAATCCCATTCAGAAAAAAGCATTTGAATGGATGTCTCTCAGCTCCATGACATGTTCCTTTCCCATTGTTTTGTGGCATGTCTTACTGGCTTTAGAGTTCCTACCTACACCACAACTTTTTTAAAGTTACCCTGGCATTATTCTGTGGAATTGAGTTCAGAGAGTATAGGTACACAACCACCACGTGCCACCAAGCAGGTGACTATTTCTGACAGATTGATCCAGTCTTATTTATCATGAAAGGTCCAAACCCTGTACACTGGAACTTTTGCAAACTTTCAAGGTCAAAGAAGGAGATGGCAACTTCTTGGCAGATCTTTGAGGCTTGGGTGCACTCCCTGCCACCTTGCAGTGTGCCACAAAGACTTTCTGGTTATCATTGATCCCAATACTTTTCGAACAGAATTTAACAAAGATGAAGATTAATAAAATGTTCACCACTAAATCTCGTTATATCAAATCCCTTACAGACTTTACATTGCTGTGACATGGCTGTGCATACTCAATGACAGGTTCCCTCTTCTAGTTAAGTGTTGCCTATAACGATATCCACCTGATTTTTAAACCCTCTCCAAGATATAAGGTTAAACAGGGCAATTCCGTTTTACTGAGATAACATAACTGCAGACAAAAATGGGGCACCACTGTTAGTTACCACCATCTCTGGTAGTATCTGCAATACGGATTTCAGAGTTCTGGTAAACCTTTCCACTGCACAATTGTTTCTACTTCATAAGAGACAGCCCATAGCTACTTTATTCGAGATAATTTGCATAACTTTTAAAATAGGTAATAACAGCCACTTGGCTGTAGGAATCACTCCTCTCATGAAGACTTAGGGACTGAAAGCAGCAAACAGTGCTTGAGCTACTGATTAAGTTCTGAACTTGACAATTAATTCCTTCTGAGTACCAAATAATGATGCCAAACACGGCAAGCATATTTTTTTTTCCTTCTACCTATATCTAATGGAGAAATCGATCCACTCTGTCCATCACAGCTATATGGAGACTGGCTTTTGATTGCAGGGAAGGGCTGATGCTGATTAGCTTTGCAAGAAGGACCTACCCTTTCCCAGTTAGCAACAGAACACATTATTAGCAGTAGTGCTGTGCTTTATCCTGCCTCCAGGATAAGTTTTTATAGAGATTTAAATGGCATGTCTTCAAGTCTACGGGTCTCTCTAAAGGGCAGTCATGTATTAACTGCCTGGGATCACTTAGTGTCTAGCAATCTCTCTTTAAAACCCACTGGGGAGTTCATTTTCTTCCCTGAGCCATTTCTGCAGAACTCCCTTTCTTTTGAAGATTTTTTTGGGGACATACAGGATATCCATTTATGAGAAAACTTTCAAACTGACTAATTAGAGGGTTTTTTTTTTTTTTTTTTTTTTTTTTTTTATATATATATAACCTGAGTGATACTTGTTACTTTAGAGAGCTGTGCTGTTCAGCAAGGCAAATTCTTCACACCTTGGCTGCTCTATTTCCTTGCTTCCAAAAGGATAATGAATGTCTGTTAAAGACAAAGATGGAGAATCTAACTTCAAATAGGATTAAATTGGAAAGTCCTTTTTCTGTATACAGTCAAGTTGCTGCAAACTTTGTGATGCCTATCTTTCAGATATGCCCCTCTTGCTGCATCAGTTAGAAAACCTTGCTTTTGAAGCATGTTAGCTCGTATAACTGACCTCTTTCCTGAAGTTCAAAAGTTCTGAATATATATATTCATTCATATTCATACCCTTCCCTCTTTAAAAACAAACAAAGAAAAAAGCCAACTCTTCTCCCAACTCCCTCTCCAAACTGATTTAGGAGGTTTGTTACTCCTACAAGCCAATTCAGTATTGTTTAGTTTCTGGAGACAAAAGCTGTTGTCTTTGTCTTTAATTTTTTGCTATTTTTTAGTGGGTAATTGACAAGCATCCAATACATCAAGGGGAGCTGACACTCTTTTCCATGTGCATTGGTGATTTAGTTTATTAGCTAACATTTGACTGAACTGTCTAAACATAGTAAGGCCATATTGATTATTACTAGCTCTTAATTTAGACCAAACCAAATGGCAATCAACCATTTTGAGATGACAAGCAATTTTGCAACGACTGACCCCAAGAATCTGTCATTTAAGGATACTGTAACAGGATACATAAGTATTACATCACCACAATACTTCTTTTTCCTGTTTTTCTATGAATGTTTTTTTACATCATGGTTGCCAGAACAAAAGATATAGAGAGCTCTGCATGTAGGTGATCTAGGCTCTGACTTTTCCAAATACACGAGGTTTGACAGGTAGTTTTAAGCCCTGCACATTGTACCAAAGATTTCCTTGAGACACTCACATCTCACCTCCCTGTGTCAGTCCCCTGACCTGTGATAAGAGGGTGATAATTCTTTATATACCTGTGGGCAATACCATGAGAATGCATGACCAGGGAATGTTTGCCAGTCACTTTGTGAGACACCACAGAACGCAAAGTATTAAGGAGGGAATTCCTAAGCCAACAAAGTACATTGCAGAGCCTTCAGAGACATGGCGGTACCATCTGCAACAAATGCACAGCCACTCTCCTTGGTGTTCCTCTTGGGAACATTCCCCTTAAAGCTGTGGGATCTAGCTTCCACTTTTCAGGTTGCTCCAATACTTCATTTCCTTGTTTAAATGTTATTAGTTCTCCTTACTGACCCCTCAGTGTGTCCAAAGCTGTCTGGCACCCTTGAGAGGGCTTACTCTGTGGGGCACAGATGTTTGTAATAACAGCACACATTTTTCAAGCAACCTGAGAACCATGTATTTGTTGTCTGGGATACTGTAGCTAAGGATACTGGGCTGGGACTGTAGTAAAAGGCCCATGTGTTCACTTAAGCGGAGTCTGTTTGTCCTGTCCAAATGCCAAGACTGAGTTCCTTCAACTGGTACCAAACAATATTGCAGGCTGCTGATCCCTCTGCTCTACTCCGTATGCAGCATCTCCACTGGCCAGCAGTCACTAAAAAACTAAGGGGCTGGTTTCTGGTTTTTCATTTGATCACCATCTTCATGCTGAGACAGACTCTCGCTTAGCCTCCGCATATGCAGCTGTGCGATCTACACATCACCACTGCTTTTAGTTTCAGAAAATTAAACAACCTGTTCACAGGGTTTAAGTAACAGCCCAAATTAAGTGGATACGAAGAGTCACACTTATACCCACAATTTGGAAAATTTCCTTCATCCTCTTTAATTAAGATTTAAACTGCTGAGAAAAGAGCAAGAGGAAAAAAAGGTTAGAATATCTTACTCTGTCAACCATCTCTGACATATTGATAAAGATAGATGACAAAGACAGATAAATCAGCAAGTCTAAAAAAAAAAAAAAGGAATTGCCTTTACATTTTTTGCTGATCAAATAGAACAACAATCACAAAACACCTTTATATTTACTGTACACTGTGCCTTTGTTGTCAGTTCTGGAGATGCAGTGCTTCAGAAAGAGAAAACCAAGGCAAACAAAAGAGGCTAGCATGGCGGGTGGACACTTTTTCTAGAGTGTTAGTTACCTGTATGCATGCTGTTGCTCAGCAGTTAATGCTACTCAAACAGTGATAAGCTCTCTATACCATTTTATTTATGTATTAATTTTCTGACCACTTGTTTTTCTGAAGCTCTGAGAAATTTATCACAACCTCACAAACTTGTTTGAGTAGCATTTTATTGCTGAGGAAAGGCTTGTGCAATGGGTAAATAGTGTCATTCCCTGTGTATTTATTTACTTTTCACATTACAAGCCTTCGTACAGCATGTAACTGCCTCTGACCTGAGAAGGACAGGGTCAGATTTTTTCTTCTAATCCTGGACAAGGAAGATGTGGACTCCAAAGCCAGGATTATAGAGCTATGGAAGCGGTAGTCACTTAAATCAGTGTATCCCAATGCCTGGCTGAAGGGAAGGAGCTAGTACATAGGAAAGAGGATATTATCTCCCATGCATAGTGGGAAAGGGAGCTGGGAAGGATGGGTGGTACCAGGTGATCACAGCAGCCTCCCAGAAGCTTTCTGGCAGAGCCCAGGCATTCCTATGCTGGCAATTTCCAAACGCATGCAGCCCCAATTAACTCTGTGGGTTCAGTTCCCTGAGACCCTGTTGAAAATCCTAGCTCAGGGGTTGCAGCCATGGCTAAGCAGCAGTCCCAAATGCCTATGCAGAAACAACATCCAGTAGATTACACACGCTGCTATAACACTTGAACTCCCCAATTAAAAAGAGAAAAGTTCTGCTGATGAAGGAAGCTTATTGCAAGAAATTAAGGGAAGTTGTCAAAACCACCCATTCTTAAAGCCAAAATCAGGAGATTGGAATATATCCCTGATAAGCCCTGCAATGGCCACACTGGCAACCCAGAAGAAGGTATCAGTGCCCTGTGGGCACTGAGGTTCATCTAGAAAGAGGAAGCAGGGAATTTGGACCACAGTTCCCATGACCTATTGCAGCCGCACAGAAGCTGGAAAATAATGAAATTTGAATTCCTTCAGACTCTTTCAAAATTGTCCCATGTTACCCCTCCTGAGGATATGAGCCTGAATTTTTGCATGGTGATCCAGTCTTAAGCAAATGCGGTTTCTGGCTGCAATTATGATTTCAGTGCACAAATTAACTCACATTAAGATATGATAGTGTTAGCTTTATGCAGTTAATGTGCCTTAGTTTTTGCATTGATGTTTAGCTTGACTGAAGGAAAATGCAGCCCCAACAAAGGGCCTTCCCCTCAGTTTGGGATCAGAACTTTGCAAATCCAGAATCACACATGACTTTTATTCTCAGGTGTGTTCTGATCCAAACTCCTACTGCATTTGTCATGTTTAAGATACTGTACTGAGTTAAGTGATGAAGTAAAAATATTCTTAAATCCCTAGAGGGACCTCATAACCAGTAAACACAATTAATCTATTTCTGTAGATTTCCACAGACTTCTGTACCACACTTTATCAAATTGTTCCATGTCATGACCTGATAAGCCATATGAAAGGGAGCTGAAGATACACAGAGTCATTGGTGTTAGCTTTTCTGTCCCACTGCCCTCCACTACCCTTTTGACTAGTCTTTTGTGGCATAACTAAGTAATCTTTTTCCTTTCCTTTGCAGGCATATCCAGACCCTCTGCAGCCAAACAGAACAGATACAACCTTTTTAGAAGATAAAACCTTTTTAGAAGACCCAGACTGTATTTGGTTATCACCTTTTTGGATAAACATTTTGGGGTCCATGATGAATAAGACAAGGTCTGTTCATGATGGTTTTCCTTTCCTGAACATTAAGAACTTGAGCTCAAACCGAAGCTTCCCCTCACACCTTTCTAATCAGTGCAGGAATGTCACTGACCTCACTGTTTTTCTGGCCACCTCTTACAGCTTGGAGACAGTCCTAGGCATTGTGGGAAACATCTGCCTGATTGCTGTCATAGCCAGGCAGAAGGAAAAGACCAATGTCACCAACATCCTAATTTCCAATTTAATAATTTCAGACTTGTTTATGTGTCTTGTCTGCCTGCCTTCCACCATTGTTTACACCATGATGGACTACTGGATATTTGGGGAGGTCATGTGTAAAATGACCTCTTTCACTCAGTGCACATCTGTGACAGTGTCAATACTTTCCCTTGTCCTTATTGCTCTGGAAAGACACCAGCTCATCATAAACCCAACTGGCTGGAGGCCAAGCATCTCCCAAGCCTACCTAGGAATTGGAGTCATTTGGACTTTAGCATGTCTCATGTCCTTGCCCTTTTTGACCACGTCCATCTTGTCTAATGACTTGTACCAGCAGCTTTCACACATCATGAATTTTTCCAATGACAAGGCCATATGCATTGACTCATGGCCTTCTGAGCAACACAGACTTATCTACACCACCACCTTACTGCTCTTGCAATACTGCATCCCACTGTTCTTCATTATACTTTGCTACCTGCGTATCTACTTACGCCTACAGAAAAGAAAAGACATGTTTGAGAAGAGTGAATACAGCAACCGAGCAGTTCAGCTGAGAAGGATAAATATTTTGTTAGCATCCATGGTTGCTGCTTTTGCTGTTTGCTGGTTACCACTGCATGTTTTCAACACCATTGTGGACTGGAATTACAAAATCATTTCACCTTGCCACCACAATCTGATCTTCTCATTGTGCCACCTGGTAGCCATGGCTTCCACCTGTGTCAACCCCGTTATCTATGGTTTCCTAAACAGCAACTTCAAAAAAGAAGTGAAGTCACTGATTCTGAGCTGCCAGCATAATTCAGTAACTGCATCCATGGAAGAATACGATCATTTACCTTTATCCACCATGCAGACTGAAATCTCCAAGGGCTCACTGATGTTGAACTGCAGACATAATTCCATTTAGCTAGCAGAAAACATTTCAGAGGGTTGCATTGACACCACACACCAACAGTACCTGTGAGTATAAAAAGCAACTGTTGATGCTACAGCTGGGATGCAAACAGGAGCCCACTGCTGCCTGACTTTTGGAAGAACAGGCAAAGGAAGTTCATAAACGTATACAGTAGCTCCTGTGGTGCCCAAGTTGTTCACATCATTGAGGCGGTACAGACGTTGAGAAGACTGGGCTGATGTGTAACTGGCTGCTCTACCAGCTCAGTAACTAAGCTGCGGCTGCACATAGACTGACGTGGGGTTCATCAGCTAAGCTCACATCACCATGGCTGAGATAGAATCTCAGGCTTCCAATATCAGTTCTACAGGCTGCCAAAAGCTGCATTAGTGAAGGCTTCATTTTTCAGTATTAGTAAGATGTTCATGCACTGATGACACACCAGTGGAACAGAGATATGTAAATATGTACATTTTTGTGCTTTACCAACTCTGACAGCTTGATAGGTAACAGTAATGTATCAACAGATCTAGTTCACATCAAACTGGATGCCTGGAACTTCTCTCTCTCATCGTACAGGTCTGGGAATAGCCACTTGGCAATAGCAAGTAGGGACACAGAACAATCCTGTTACATAAAGTTACTTATAGAGGAATACTGGCAAATGAAAACAGTACTCTGTGGATTAAACTCTTGAAGCACATAGACATGATGCAGAGCACTATTTTTAAGCAAATGAAAAACAGTTGCAGATCTATGTGGAAACAAATCTGGTTGATTTTGCAATTCCTGCTGCTGCCAGTCACAGAGCTCCACAACACTAAAAGTGCATGCCATGATGATAAGACCTGGCTGGATTACTGGAGCTGTTCCAGACCTCGGTAGGAAGATCTCAATTCTGCTTCAGCAGCAACATACTAACTAGTTCCTTGGTACTTCAACCACAGCGTGTCTTGTTCAGAAAGTCTGAATGAGCATGAAAAACTGTT
Source organism: Oxyura jamaicensis (assembly GCF_011077185.1). NCBI lineage: Eukaryota > Metazoa > Chordata > Aves > Anseriformes > Anatidae > Oxyura > Oxyura jamaicensis. Next base: position 17,571,140 of record NC_048898.1, read on the forward strand.
TGTGGAAGCCTTGTCTTTTCAGAGTGCATACACTCCCAAAGAAATAAGCATACACATGGAGGTTTTCTGTTTCCTGTTAAAATAAAACCAGGTATCAGACACCCGTTCCACTTGCTGGCATCAGCAACAAAGATGGAGCTGAAGCTCCGACAGATCAATAGAAGGTCAGTAAAAATAGCACAAGTGGAATCCAGGTCAGGTGGAGACACAAATCTTAAAGCCAAGCTACATGTAAATAAATAGTATTGTCTATTTTGTCTAATTGCTCTACTGAAGCGAGGGTCATGTTTTTTAAGATGTGTGGTATTTTTAGTCTTTGTCCACAAATTGGCTCAGTGACTGCTGAGAAACCAAGAAGTAGTTATGCCCAAGACAGCCATGCTGAGGAACAAAATGGAATAATAATAAAAAAAAAAAATAGAAGGCAAGTGTATAAAACGATATCAACATATTCAAGGTGCTGTAGGCTAATAGTAAAGAAATATGGAACTGTATTCTGTCCTGTGTTGTTAAACTAACCTTAGCAGAAGACTGGGCTAGGTGACCAACTGAGGTCACTTCTAACCTGAATTATGTTACGCTAAGTAGTCATTACTTCTCGTAGTCAATTACATTGCGTGGATTTGAAGCTATCTAATGTACAGTTATGCAGAAAGCTTCCCTTAACCAGAAGCTCTCCAATTAGATGATGGTAAACAATTAGGTGAGCCTCCCATGCTGTGGTCTGACAGGCAATACAGACTTCAGACAGAGCATCTGAAGACAAGATCAAACTCTTACACTATGGGGTAGCAAGAGCTACCAACAAAGATGAATTTGTATCTGCATCTGGCATAGATGGCAGGTAATCCCTTGCCAGGAGCTGGGACACAGAAATCGGTGGCAAAACTTCAGGTTTGGACATTGAATACTTGCATGCAGGGTCTTAAGAAGTCATTCTGACACAGCCACCCTTCTAATTCTGGGCAGAACCTGTATATCTCAATAAGAGAGTTCATGTGTGATTTCCTTCTGCAACCTCTTCAGTTACCTGGCAAGACATGTTTGCTTCTTTTAGATGGACTTCTGCTTTCTTTTGTATTTGTATTTGTTGTTGTTGTTGTTGCAGTATGAGAAGTAGTTTCTCTTGATTTCTTTGTATTCAGTGTCATTTTTAGACTGGACATTGATCCTATTAGAAACACAGAACAAGAGGACTCATTTTTATCTCAACCACAGTTTGAAGTTTGCTACTGTAACTGAAACCAGAGCTGAAATAACCATTCAATGCTAAGTAGTAAAAATATATTAACTTCTCCTTATCAATTTTATTTATACCAAAACTGTGTTGTATTATTTGAGAGCTTAAATACTGATTAAATTTTTTGGTGTTTTTATATTTAGGGTTCATTTCACCCAATTACTCAAGTAATTCTGCCTGTTTCCTGCTCCTTTTTGTAATTTCAACATTTAATTAACTAATGTGCATGTCAAACTATAGTAAGAATACTCTGCTAAACATGAACATAGAAGATTAGCTGATTTATATTCTTAAATGTACAGCTTTTCAAGCACCACTCTATGAAATGGAAACACTGTTACCTTCAGGTTTTTTAATTCCATGAGCATGTCTTTGGCACTAGTTCTAAGTGAAAACTTTTTGGTAGAAAACTTGCATAGCTCTTACTGCAGGTCTCTGACATACCATACTTGCATTGTTCATCAAGTGCCAGTTCTTCCTGCAATGGCAAGAAGTATCTGACTCTTTCTTAAACTGTGATTCATGTGGCCATTTGTACCCACAGTCACAAGTAAGTACGCAAAGCAGGCAGATCCAATTTTACAATAACCCATACTGACACAAACAGGAATGTGTCTTCCTCTAGTGAAGATGGGAAGTGTCAAGCTGGAGTCAAGTATTGTTGCTGCTTTGGGCTGGATAAACTAAAGGATTTAGACATTAAAACGCAGCAAACTCCACCCAAACATCTAAGCACAAAATGCAAATCCTAAAAATTCCCAGTCAGCTGCTGCCTATTCATCCTGAAGCACATGCTTCACCATGTAAAATTCCCTAGGTAACTAAACAAAGTAAATCCAGAACAACAACAACAAAAATCTAAGTTCCAAGGGGCTAACCATATATGCCACATATAAGCTCTATCTGCACTTACACGCTGGGCATCATGCTGTCACAAATAGCCCTAACAGGAAAGGTGTCACCACTTCTTTCTGCGTGGACATAATGGTGTAGAGAATGTAGCTGTGCATAAAGAAGTAGAAAATATTACACTATTAGTTTTCACAAAGAGCTCTAGCAACTGTTCTCTGTCCCTTTTGAAGGTGAAGGTACCAGACTGGATGTAATTATGCCTGCACGGCTCTTGAAAGCACCTTTTCATTTGTTGCTTTGAGGCTTTAACACAACCAAGAAGGGAGTTGTATCTTTAGTCCTGGAAGAGGATAACAGGACAGAAATAGCTTACATACATTTTACCCACCTGTAAATAACTAATAACTTGATTTAAGGATCAAGCACTTCTGTGTTCGTTGTACTACAGCAGTGCTTTTTAGTATTCTCTTTAAAAAGTCATGCTACTGAGTTACAAAGGTGGTGTTGGGGAAACATGCTAGAGCTATGTAAACCGCAAGTTCATAATACACTTCTAAGAATTTTTCCTGATTTTTTGTTTATTTTTTAAAAAAAACGAAACATGCCTTTTATGTTCCTGCCTCTTGTTACATGCTGTAAAGAGATAGTAAGATTTTTCAGAGCAAGGAAACAACTTATTGGTGTGATATAAGTGGCACACTTTAGGAAATCTATTAATAACTAATAAAATAATATTGGCTCTGTTACTTTGTCTCTGCTTCTATAAAATAGCATAATACTAATCATAATATGAAGCATATAATGTTTGGTTTTCAAATAGTGTTTTTCAAGAGAAAAAAGTTAAACTGTGTAAGAGTCACTGATTATGTTTATTACATTCACACACACAATGAGAAAAAGTACAATAGCATTACCTGTTACGTGCCTGGGTTATTGATATATGGCATAAAATGATAGCAGCAGCAGTTGGTAATGACGTTGTGACAGCAGTCACTAAAGGTACACACTGCAGGTCTGCTATTTTCAAATGCAGTTGTACACACCCTTACAAAGTGCTGCAGTCTAACACAGCTTATGGTAAATTAAGACATCACATCCTAAGAATCCATTACGGGACACTTTTACTTTGATCTATGTGTCTTCACACTTTCACCTGATTTTCACCTAAGTTTTTAGTCCATGGAATACTGGCCTGATATTCAGAGTGTATTGAACATTGATTTCAATTGAAATTGTTGCCTAGCATCATGAGTAACCTGGGTTTAAATTTTATGAACAGCAGCATCCACAGAGCTTTTACAACCTTCTCACTATCGCAGTTTGCTTAACAAAGTCACTTCTTTGAACTCAGGAAGTCATAAGTAGAATAAGCTTGAGATTTATACTTTTGTATAATGCCTTTTCCTGCCAGACAGTGCTCATTAGGCCTTAGCCAGAATTGTTTTGTTATCCTTCCAATAAACGCTTAGTAAACATGAAGCCCAGTAGCAGCACAGAGATTATATGATGGACAGCCAAGAAGAAATTGAACACCAGTGGTTTCTTTATTTAGAACTTAAATTGATGAGACTCTACTCCACTTTTCTAAGAAGCACTCAGTTACAGAGTGCTGTAGAATTAATCCCATATGCATGAAAATTCTTGGTCCAGTAGCAACTATAGTACAAATTATCAGCCGTATTACTAAAAAGAGATTTAGTTATGGTACACAAAAAATACAGTACTGCATTTTTTTCCTACCAATTGGCAAAATATGGTGGGTTATGTTACAAATGGTGACATAATAATAGTACATGTTTTCTGTAGAATATCACAGGTGCAAGTACAGCTTGATTTTATTAGGCTCAAGATGCAACCCTGGCAGCAGAAAGATAATTTTTGTTGATTACTAGCTATGATGACATGCAGAACATGAAATTTGCACTTTAACCCCTAAAAATAGGGCTTTGTTTTATCCTTTACGCCCTTTTCAGGTTAAAAGCTCCATCCTTTGAATACAATAATTGTAGCTCATAAATTGTTGTGTCCTCTATCCAGACTGTGGGAGTACAAAGCCTCCTTGTCAACAGCTAGCGGGCAACCACTACTTCATCATTCATAAATATTTGTCTTGAATTCATTTTATTACAGCAGGACTGCAAGTAGAATGCATTTATCCTGTGTTATGCTCATAGTGAGGTAGGAGCCACTGATTCATCTACTTGATAAACTGACTTAATGACTAAAAATAATTATATGTACCAAGTATTTATTTCATTTAAATGCAGACATTAGAAGAGTTCCTGATGTTCTAAAGACCAATTTCTGAAAAACATTGCATTCACAGCAGAGAAGACAGCTGAAAAATACTGGAAGGTTCTGGTCTCCCCAGCACATATGTTAAATTCACAGAAAATATAGTCAAGTATAGAGTTTTGTTAAAAAAAATAATGGCAAAATGCAGACTGCTTCTGAACCATAAAGTGGATATAGTGTCTGCCCTGTGTTTTTGGGAAGGCTCATGGGATTCAAAGGCCGCAGACGCTGGCTGGCACTGCAGATATTTTTAAAGCTGATGAAGTCATCTAACCACACCATTCCCATTTAAAATTCAGCATGTATTTAACTTCATTTGTCAGAAATACAGCTAAACTACTGCAGATTGTAAATTGTCCTTTCCCAATAATCTGCATTTTCATGAGCCATCACAGAAGTTCCACATGGAACGGTGCACGCAGGCATGCATAGCTTCACATCAAGCAAGCTAACTGTCACGAGCAAACCAAAAGGGACTGTTAAACCTACAAACTGCTAATATAGCTCCTCTGTCTCAGAAATAGCCCAGGAAATATGGATCTTAATTGCATTCTCTAAGTTGCTTACAGACTTTTGGGCTAAGAAGTACTAGTAAAGAGCATCTTACTATTTGTGAGAAGGAGTCATGGAACTATTTGACTGAAATAAGAGGAAATATTCTACCTGTACTCAGAGCAAAAGGCAATATACTTGCTAACAAAAATCTTGATCCAGCACACGCTCAATTCTTTGTACTGCAAAATGAATGAACAATCCAAATTTGCAAATGCTAACCTTTATGTGAGGACAATGGCAGGCTTTATAATTCAAACCATTTTCACTGGTCTGTTTTCCACAAAACACAAATAGTTAGAACACCAATATGCAAAGCATTCCGGGATTAATATAATTACCATATGATTTCACAGGATCTGGGGCATGGAATAACAACTGCACACTATACATATTTTAAAATCATTCATAAAAGAATCCACATCCAAGACTGTAGAGCACACATGAAAGCACTATTGTGACTGGTCTATAATTAAGTGGTATGATTTTGTGCAATACAGAACAACTATTAGGCTTCTCTTAAGCATAATAAAGAAGGGACATACTTTTATTTCAACTATCTGAACTCAATATCATTTTTTACAAATAGAGTTCACATGAAAGAGGTATTAGCAGGCATCTGTGTGTACAGAGAATACGTGAGCATAAAGAACATATTTAAGATGATATCATTAAGACTTGTATCTAGGAGATTACGTAAAGTCTTTATTAGTTTTTTAGACCTGGAAACAAATTAATTGATGCTGTTGCTATGATTCAGCCATCAGCTAGACTGGCTGCACTCATTTTTGTCTGAGTAGTCTGTTATTATATTTAGGGAATGAAAATAAGCAGTGTGATGCTTATTCTAAGTGCGTTACTCAGTGGCAATCCCCCCATTTTATACTAGGAGCAAAATATGTTTAATATTTCCTTTTATAGCTAAATATAAGTTAATAAGATGTATAGGGCCAATAAGTAGTACCAACACCAGAGAATACCTACTCTTTATCAAACTTCTTTTTAATAGCAGTTTTAATACCTATTGAGGAAAACAATGTCAAGTGTTTTAACAGAGGTTTACAAAGCACTTCCCTATGAGGAAAGAACACCTATGTTGTATCCTGTGCTGTGTGTGTTAGTTCTTAATAACGACCAACACCACCTGCACACGATGAGTTCCAAGTCCTCCAACACCATCATGATATACAGAAATTAAGTGTAAACAGCTACAGAGAACTCGATTTCCTGCTGCAGGACCACATGAACTCAGACAGGACTAGACATTTTCCTACATGCCACAAGCACACGCACGGAGATGCGCATGCATTCAGAGCTGCAGACAGCTCCAGAGCTCTTGCTCTTCACCATGTGAAATACCAATGGTGTGCAGGTAATTAACTCCCAGGAAGAGAATGCAGTATCAAATTAAATATGTTAGCGAGGAGCTGTTGACTCCCTCAAGAGTAGAGAAACCTTGCAGAGAGATCTTGACAAATGAGAGGGCTGGGCAATCACCAACAATGTGAAGCTTAACAAGAAGTACCAGATTCTGCACCTGGACGGGACAACCATGGCTGTACGTACAGACTGAGGGATGAGAGGGCGGAGAGCAGCCCCACAGAAAGGGGTCTGGGTTTGAACTGGAGTCATGAGTGTGCCCTGGCAGCCAAAAGGGCCAGCTGTACCCTGGGGTGTATCAAGCGCATTGTGGCTAGCCAGCCGAGGGAAGGGATTGTCCTGCTCTGTGCCGGTGCGTCCTCACCTCGAGCACTGCGTGCAGTTTTGGGCACCAAAATATAAGGACATAAAACTATCAGAGATCGTCCAAAGGAGGACAACAAAGATCGTGAAGGGTCCAGAGGACAAGATGTATGAGGAGCAGCTGAGATCACTTGATTAGTTCAGCCCAGAGCAGACTGAAAGGTGGCCTCATGGTAGCCTGCAGCTCCCTCATGAGGGAAGCAGAGGGGCAGGCGCTGAGCTCTGCTCTCTGGGGACCCGGGGAACGGCATGGAGCTGGGACGGGAGGGTTAGGCTGAGTGTTAGGGAAAGGGTCTGCACCCTGAGGGTGGTCGGGCACTGGGACAGACTCTCCAGGGCAGTGGTCATGGCATCAAGCCTGCCACCAGTTATTAATAAGCCAGCTTCCACCTTAAATATGCATCAACCTCTGAAAACTGCAGCCCCAGCATCTTCAATGAAGAAGAGTCACACACGGATTAGGAGCACTAAAAAGAAGATGAGTACAAGGTGACCCAAATAAGGATGGGCAGTCACACAATTAGAACATTCATCCTTCTCAGGGAGTCTCTTGATTTTGTAATTAACTTAGTTTGAATGAGTTCACTTTTTGCAGGCTCTGTACTGCTAATGAGGCATCCAGCCCCTGGGGAACACATACCTGTGCAGATCTTGCAGGATATACTTTAATGCGATTTTAATTCTTACTTGGTTAACTGTTAGACCTCCTCAAATGCACTAAACAAAGCATACCTGGTTCTGCCTACCCATATATGAAGAGCACCCAAGAGTCACATCACAGTCAGATGAAGACAGAGGCCTGAGTTTTTTAGTTAATTAGCACCAGGTAATAGCCATTCCTACTTTCAGTGAGACAGGGCAAGTCAGTGTACAATTTTCCAATATGTTGGATTCAGGGATTATACTGGTCTCTTTCCAGCTTTCTTTCCAGCTTCCTCCCCATCCACTCATTCATCACTCCGTGAGACAAGACATGACAGTACCTCCCAGGAAAGCTGGCAAGTGGACAGCTGGACTGATAGGCAATTAAAAATAACATTTAAAAAACATTCTAAAAAAAGAAAATATTTATTTTTAACCTTGTTTTATCACTGATCCAGCTAATACTTTAATAGTTATATTACCAAAACTAAAGAAACAGTGACCTTGCAGCGTGGGAACAAGCAGATGAGGGAGAACGTTGGGAACTGGAATTTTAAGACAGCTTCACCACTGAAGTCAGCCTTGTGTCTTACCAAAGCCTCAGTCTGGGGATTTGTTCCTCACCGGTCCTGAGGGAAGCATGGCCAGAACCTCACAGAACCACAGTGGCTAGTCCACAGGCTGAAACAGGGTCTTGAGCCCAATGGCAGAAATAGTCCATTCAAACTTGCTGAAATTTAGGTCTAACTTGCATGATCCTATTTCTTTACAGCAGCAGCTTTTCTTTGATAGTTGTATCTCACTCAATACTGAATGTACAGCCACAATAAGATTAATTTCAAAAGCTAAGATAGAACAAGAAATGAGGTTTTCTACCCTGAGGTATGGGTGAAGGTTCAGTGACCAGTAGTTTCAGTCAGAATCTCTGTTTGAGCAACTCCCCGTTTAAGACCTGTTATTTGTGTCTTTACTCCAGATTCCCATGAAGAGTTTCACAATTAAAACATGGTATTTTCCACTTTGCTTTTAATATTTGTCAGCAACTTCCCTCACCCCCCCCCCGCGGGGGGGGGGGGGGGGGGGGGGGGGGGGGGGGTGG
>NC_048898.1:17579962-17596198 GCF_011077185.1 Oxyura jamaicensis
CCGCTGGGTGCAGGATGAAGTTCCTGAGCCTTCTTTACCACAGTATTCTGTTGTAAGGACACAGCAGCCGCCAGCAGTAGTGAAGGTGGTGTTGGGTGCTTTCACAAGAGGACAATCTTCCTCATCTTCTGCAACAATAAGGAGATTATCCCTGCAGCTGCACAAGCTGTGCTGCAACCCAGATCTTTAGGAAATCGACTAGATACATCAGACTAGCAAAATGTCAGCTTATTTTTTCCTCTGCTGGGGTGTTATTTTTTAAAAGCAAAATTTTTCCTAAGCTGCCCTGATTAGATAGCACTAATGCCATTAAGCTAAATTGGTTCCTTGGGAGATGTCCCAATTAAATGGCTATCCTAATTAAGCACATCCTGATTAAGCAGAAGATCCTATAATTATAATAATAGCGTGTAATAAAAACTGGCCCATAGTTTTTTTCAGACAGAAAGCATTTTGCAAGCCTTATTTACAGGAACCACTTTATCCAGAATTGAAACACAACCAGCTCTTGGGTGAAATGCTACATCTGCTTAACAACATTCAGTAGAACTAAACAGTCTTTCAGGGCAGGAAATGAACAATTCTGCACCACACTGACAATGTAGAGAATATTATGATAAGACAGAAGGCACTTAGCCAACAACTGTAACCAAGTATTTTGGCTATTCTCAGCAAAATTGTAACAGCATTTAGGAATGCTGCATATGACCACAAGCGCACCCAGAAGTAGCATCTATAGGAGCCTCTACCATAAAAGTTTAAAGTTCCATATTAAATGGAGGACAAATGTCTCATGTTGAATTTCTGGCATACAAATAACCAAAAAAGTTATCCTGTTCCTTTGTAAATATCATGGGCTTTCCTCTGCTTAGAATACTGAGAAGAGCAACACAAGAAGCCAGGTACCATAAGTACAAATGTGAAAATACTAGCAAGTCCATTTTCACCATTGAGCTGTAAATCCAAGATCCCAACTCTTTGTAGTTATTGTAAATGTATGGTTTTTGAGTGCTATTGTACCAAGGGGAATTCCTACTGTGTGTTTTCAATGCTGTTCATGATCAAGCTTGCATAGTTGTATTTTGCTGGCTCACAGCTCTGTTATGGACAGCCTCATTTTTTAGTTTGTCCTACACAACACTACAGGGATGATAAGTGACCCTTAGTAAGGGATGAGAGTCAGACAAACAAGTCTGAACAAACATTTGTAGTTATTAAAATTACTTTTTTTGGCCTCAGTAACAAAAGAGCAGAAACAGTCAAAGGCTTGGAACTGTTAGCTGATGAAGACTGAATTAATGTAGACATGAACAGCCATCAGCTGGTAAATTATCAGCAAACAGGAAAATTAGTAAAGACTACAACAAATCATTAATCCAAGGAGTATCTCCAACAGCTCTCTACATCTCTTCTAATTGCGCTGCCATTATCATGTCTGAGCATCTCAATGCTCAAGCAACTCTGCAATATCCCTTTATGCAACAGCAGTTCCAGTGCTTCAGCTAGGGCTGAAGCTGTAATCGTGTGGGTCTGGAGGCTTAAAGCTAGCACCATAAATATGAGGAGCAGAGTCTGACCCATCTGTGGACTGGTGAGCACACGAGGTGCCTTGAGGTGCTACAGACCACAACACCAAGCTAGAGAACTGAAGCCATCTTTTCAGATAAGATCAGTACAATGCAATTCCCAGAGAACAATTCTGCAATTCTTTGTTCATGCTGCACCAAGCTTGCTGTTGGTCTCCCACAAAAAAATTCCTCTACACATAGCAATATGCAATAGCAACATGCATCCTCTATACATAGCATAGATAGATTTGGAGTGTTCTTGAAGTACTGCAGAAATGTGCTTTCCTCAGAGCACTTTCTTTGTATGTGGGAAAACAAAGATCTTGCAGTAGTTTACACTAACTCTTGACCCATCCATCCCCTTTTAATATCCTCAGGAACGCCAGCCATTTGGATTGTCATTAACCAGGAGGGGCTTAGAAGTCGAAAATCCCCAGGAGACTTCTCAGCACAAATGGCCCTTACACAGATCAGACAAAAACAACAATACCCTGAATCTATTTAGCATCCTGGAGGGGAAAACAACAACAGTATTTGTCCCACAAGCACACAAATGTTGTGCACCATTTTATTGCCATAAATAAATACAAATAGAAAGCCCAGGATAAGATGCAAGGACTGCTGTCAAGTATGGAAAATGTAGAAACTAAAGAAATGTATGCATCTCCTGATCCAAAAACGAAGTAAGCCTTTTACTTTATTTCTCATTATGAATAGCAGTGTGGCACAGGTTAGCCATCTCATTTTTTGCCAATTATGATAGCCAGCAATTACCACAAGTGGTCTGGAAACTCATACAAAATTAACCTAGCATTGCTCAGAAGAGAGGAGAATCTGACCAACTACATCCCTCAGCAATAAAAGAACTGGCACATGAAACATGCATAGCTCCTTTCCAAACCAGGGACACAAACAATTCAAATATTTATAAAATTAGTTTCAGTGTTATATAGCATTTCTAAGCAAGTATTGAAGAAAAGTAAAGTTTGATCCTGGAGGTGAAGAGGCAAAAACATAACACAAGTTTACCACAGGGAACACATGCCAAATTAACTGGCATCCCTAATCAATATCACTAACCTTATTAGGAGTGAGTGGTAAATTTAGTGTCTTTGCAAGTACATGAAGCATTATATAGGGTTTCAGAGGAGAAATGACTAATAAGAAAATGGAGAAATATGAGGATTTAAGTCAAAAATAAAGCAAACAAAACCCCATACTGCACAACTATTAAGGACAGTTAAAGACTCCAGTGGGTTATGTAGAAACAAAACTACAGGCTGGACACACACCCCCAGTTGAGTAATCTTTTGGATGGACCTTATTCAAGATTTTCTATTGTGACTGTGACATTAGACCTGGGAAAGCGCGACTAAGCCCTGCTGATGACAGTTAGGTTAGAAACATCAGCAATATGGAAAAGGATAGGGCAGTACTGAGAAAGAGCATAACTGTTACACCATGAAACTTAATAGAAAGTGCAAAGCCTAAACAAAGAGCCTAGAGCTATTTTTAAATAAGTTGTGTGAAGGAGGGCAGAAGGCTCAGCAGCCAGACCTTGCCAAGGGTATGAGGAAAACACTGCCATCCCAGCATTACTGTGGGGTCATGACACGAGGCAGCTGTGAGAAGTGCAAATAAAATCTGACCATACATAGAGCAAAAAACGTGAAATAGTTGACAAAAATGGCATTGTGCTAGGACTTCATGCAAAATGCAGTACACAGTTGTCTACATTGAAGAAAGACCTACAGAAACCAGGACAAGCTGCAAAGTAATATCACTAAAATCAGAGAAACAGCAAGTCAATGTAGCAAAAGAGGCTAAAAGAGTTTACAGTCCTGTGCTCTGCTGCCCAGTGGTTGGGATATCAGGCTGACTGGCACAATCTCACTGCTAGTCCTGCCTTAAGTCTTCTTCCTTCAACCCAGCCTGACAAGTAAGAGCTCTCACTAAGAGTTCTATACCTTCCTATGTCTTTCTAATATGCACAGACAATAAAGATATATTTTGCAGTAGCCACCTGTGACCAAGCTTCCCCAGGACAGCAACGGCCTGGGATATCCTCCTTTTTAAGAGGATAGTGTAAGTCTTTTAGCAGTTCTCAACAGCAGCACATTAACCACTCTCTTTTTCACTTCTAGTAAGGGCAGGAGATTTTTCTTCAGAATAAATTCCTTTTTAGATAGAACCATACCAACTCTCCAGACCACCAGCTGAATATTGCTGTATGCAACCAGTGTCTCAGAATAGGACCTTGAAATAAAAACATTAAAAAACATTTAGTTATATCTCCAACAATAATTACTTTATTGGGCAATACACTAAACTTCTGTAGTAAAGACTATACTAGCTTCCTGTTCTTTTCAGACTCACCTTCCTCAACAACTCAACTAAGAAGCCAAAGCCCAGTCCCTGAAATAGCACAAATAAAGGGCAAGTCTTCTGGGACCTTCCCTAGCAATTACTACTCGAGCTTAATTATCTTAGATTGGAATTACATGAAGTTTGATTTTTCTCACCTCTCCATGCCCTGAGGTCTCAGGTGATGATTTTATACCCAGGTCTTCCCAATAAATTGCAATTAATATGCTTCCTGATGTTATGACTGTTTTCTACATTTAAAAGGTAGTAAAAATGCATCATACTTAATAAGCTATGTTCTGCAAAGCATGAGGCATTTTTGGAAGCATGAAGAAAGCCTCACAACAGTCTTGAAAGCAGGACTAAGGTTATGATAGATGAAGTGGCAGCTACCCCAGTAGGGGAGACTGGAAGAGTATTATTTTCAAAAGCCTGTTTCCAGGCGCTCAGAACTTGCCCAGCCTTTGGGAATTAACATTTGGCTGAATTAAAGGCAGAGTTTCAGCTGCTGTAAAGCAGCAGAACACCACCAAATACATTTTACTCCTGTAAGTGGAAATGGCCTCAGCAGCTCTGCAAAGTCATTTCTACAGGGGGAACCAGGCTCGAGCTCGGATGCTGGTTAGGCTGAGGCCTAGCCAGTTGTGAACCCTCCTGAAGCACACTTAGTTAGCAGGCTATTTAATTCTTTATTCCACTGAGACAGCCTAAATCAGAAACTCTGCCATGAACAAACAGGTTGTTTTTAATACATATACATATCAAGTCTATCTGAGTTACAAACGGCTTTTGTTCTGTCAAAATAGTGATCATTTTTCACCTGCCATAAGTTGAATTCTGCTCAAATTTTTATTGCTAGATGATTCCACAACTGCCAAGATTATTTTTTTTCCTTAAATTAGGATTTGATTTTCAAAGGAGCAAAGTACCTCATAATCTGGGAGTAACCCTAAGAGTAACCTTCATCATTCACGTGAACCTGGTGACTTTTTTCTCCCAGCAACCTTTTGTCTCATGGCCTAAAGATCAAAGTTGTCTTCTCGTAATACTACCAGTCTCGTAGGATGGACAAATGCTAATGCTTCCGTTATTATATTATAAAAGACATTGTGCAGGCCCTGTTTTCTTCAACAGGCCTTCTGTTACATTGTAAGAGCTGCAAAATTTGAGGTGAAGTTTCCTGCCTGCCTTACACACCTTGGCAAAATGGGGCTCCATTCTTCCATGTGCTGCAACAAAAATACTGGTATTACAGTGGTCGTCTTGGGAACAGACATGAAAGACTAAAAGCAGCTTTTCTTCTGAATCAAAACTCCAGCCAGCATGAACTAGGCTTCTAATGTATATTTTCTACTGATCTGGGTTCAGATTTTGCAGGTCTGGTGCTATACTCAGACCAACCAAGATGCGCTGGTCACATAGCCTGGGCTGTGTTAGAGCAGAAGTTGAAGCAAGCTCCATACTGCATTTGAGAAACCATAAAGGCTTTGCCCCCATACGATAACACATGGGAACCTTGAATAAGAGAATCTGAGCTCTCAGTGCATGGACAAAGTCAGAGTGGGAAACCACTCCTAGGGACATATCCTGGTATCCATGTTTAGGCTGTTAGAAATCAAAATCTCATATTGTGTCTGTTTATACGGAAGTCATATAACACGAGCTATAAGAAAAGCAGGACCAGCTAGTGATCTGTCAAAAGCTGCGCTAGCAGATCCTTCTGGAGGCCCCCTTCACATTGCTGTAATTCAGCATCTACTTCTGTTCATTTATTATGATAAGCACTTTTTACACATACACTTATTATTATTTACACATACACTTATTATTATTTACACATACACTTATTATGCTTAGCCTCCACACCCCTTATTAAAATCAATGAGAAAAGAAAGTCTTGTGCACCTCCCTGCATCTGACCATATGTCATGACCTTGAGAAGATGTTGACTGGACTGCAGCATCCCAACTTCAACAAAATCCATGGTCCTCAGCCCTAGTGTTGAACCTATCCAGAGAAATTCACTTGCCAGGACAGGAGCCCAGACAAGTGGTAAGGTTTCTATTTCCTTTGCACACAACATCAAGGTCTATTTGATAATTGCGTGCTAAAATTAACAAGAAACATGAGGTTTTGTGGGTTTTGTGCTTTTTTTTTTTTTTAAAAACTGGTTTATTCTAGAGGAAAATGATAAATATTTTAGGAGCTATGTTGCAAGTCCTGAATGTCTTGACCCCTGGGATTACTTAGCCTTAACCCTAGATGTAGTAACTTCACCCTGTCCTCAAAGCAGAAATGTTGTGCTTGGCAGGCTGTCCACGTCAGCACAAACTTATGAAACTTCAGAATATAATATCTCCAGTGATCTTCAGGTGAGGGAAGTGCACCATTGATCATTATTGTAGATCTTGGAAAGGCTGACAACCTCATTCATTAAAATGACTCACGACAAATATTTTTTAAAATAATTTTGGCTTCTCTTTGAAAGGCTGTCAGCTCTAACAAAGTAGGGCCTGTGGTGTTGTTAAACTCTCAGTTCTTTGGCTGGCAACCCACAAAAGCCACAGGCTATATGCAGACACAGCTATTTGTTGTTGCAAGGTTGTGCTGTTGCTGCTGCTTCATTTCACTGGTGAGCAGGCAGGAGGTGAGTCTGCAGAGCTTTACAGGTTATTTGTTTCATTGCTGCATCATCAAGTGGCATCACATCAGGGCACTACTTGTCACCCTTGCACTGGAGGAGAAAACTGTGCATAACTAATTTTATTTATATGTTATACACAAGTCCTTGAAATGGGGTGGTTATGAACCGAGATAATTTGAGAGGTATGTGAGGCGGAGTCCAACCATCAGAACTCAGTTCCCAGGGAGCAACAAGCCTAAAGAGCAGACTCCAAGTAGACAGAAAGGCAAATCTTGCCACAGCTCTACCCAACATTGCAGCCTTTTTCTTTAGAGTTCAAACTCCATTGCCCCAGTCAAAGAGAGCCAAAAACTAAACCAAGCTGAACCACGGTGAGTTCTGCTCTATATGCTTTGTAATAATCACTTACCTTCCAGCAGACTTGGTGTCTGACAAAACCTCCAGCTCCAGCAAGTGAGGATTTCAATTTACCCAGAATGCAGGAATCACAGGGACAGGGACAGCACAAACTGTCCTGACATTGCTGCTGTTCTTACTCTGGAGAAGGGACACAGACCTACCTTTTCTTCATCCCCCCCCCCCCCATATCAGACTAGGACTAATTATAATGGAAGTTGCTTAGAGACTTAAAATATTTAGCTGGTTCCACAGTAAAAGTATGAGAAACAGCTGGCAAAGTACCAGCTTTAGACTTGGGAACCTGTGATTTTGTTCCTTGCAGTATCACAGGTTTCCCATGTGACAACAGGTACAGCCAAGCCCTCATGAAGGGATTAGCAACAGTCCCCACGTCCACTTGGTTCCATGCTCTAAAACAGAAGTAAAATGTAACAGAAGTATTGGGAGGACAAACACAGACCAGGAAGTATTCAGATACCACAGTAAAGGTGTTATGTAAACACCTCCAGCTAACAGCAAGAGATGTTTGCTCTACATGATTATCATTGTGACATCCAAAACTCACTGCACCACATTTATTTATCAGCAAGACACAATCATAAAAACATCGTGCCTTCCAAGCGCTATGACATTCCCTTCCTGCAGATGGCTGGAAATGTTCTTAGATACAATATTTGCAATTAGCTTGCTGATGAAATTAGTGCTCTGAAATGGTTAGTTTTATAGATGCCTATGTTGCTCCCTCTGTGGCTATTACTGTTTTAACCTCTTCAAGACCTTGGCTGAAATCATCTTCTCAGGACTGCGTTATTGAAAAAGCAAGGTCAGAAAGAAATACAGTCCAGTGCAAGTGGAGAGAAAAGGTGTCATCCCTAGGTGGATGATTTCCCTGGGGTTCTGATGATCTGTGGTCTAATCCACTGCTTCCAGTCACTCATCTCCATTTCTACATCTGTCCCTGGCAGAGGACATGCAATGGGAGAGCTCAGTGTCATCAGTGATCCTGGTGACCAGTTCTGGCATCACCTATTTGCATGAGTAGTCATCTGTCCTGACAAGTGCTTCCTTGCCCCTTTCAGTTACTCTCCAGAAGGGTTTTGGGCATGTGTTCAAAACATTCAGGAAAAATGCCTCCAACTACTGCCCCTGAATTCCCCAAGAGAACTGTCCTGGTGCACACACAGCTGAGGGCACACACTGTCCTTTGCCTGCAGACCTCAGGACTGGAAGCATGCCAGTGATGGCAAGGATCTGTCCAAAATACAGTGACAGGCTTCATGAGGCACATCAGGAATCTCTGGGGGTCCCATACTCCCAGGGCAGAGTTGTTTCACTTTGCCTCTGTTCACTGCTTTGTGCCATTGGGATGTGTGGGAGCAGAATCTCTTCCATAGGAAGCAACCAGGAAACTCCAAGGTTAACGAAGTCTGGATTCCCTTTTTGCACCTAAGCCCATCAATGTTTCAGACTGGTTTTCACTTTTCATTGACAATAAAGTAATTTGCTAGTAACAAACAACTTCTAATCTGAACAAGGGCATGAATCAGATAGCTCCTGCTCATTTCTGAACACTGCATTATGCCCTGACTGATTGTCACTGGCTAATGGTTCTATCAATAGGACACACTCCCTGGAAGAATGACACACTTCCGAGAAATTTTGAACAGACCCAAGCATGTATTACTGATGAGCTAGGAGAAAATAATCTGGGTCTGGTTACAAAACACGAGATTTAAAGTGGTTTTATTGAAAGTCTGCCAGTCTTTTTGATTCTGGCTCCCCTCTGAGATAAAGTATATTTCCCCTGAGGCAAAGGATTTAGCTGTGGCACTAACCTGCAGCTCATGAGAGCTGTGCTCTCTCCTTGGTTCTGCCTCAGGTGGTTCAAGCAGCCCCTTGGACCTTAGGCTACAGATCTTGAGAGAGGTTCTCTGCCAGTTTGTCCCCAGAACCAACTCATCGCCAACTCAGGAAAGTGACGGAGTGAAGGAAGCTACCACAGCTGCTAAACTGGATCATTAAACCACATCCTAAACCCCTTACTTTCTGTGTGGCTAGCTCTACCACTTGTCCCTCATGTTGTGGGATCTTTCTATTTAAACTCAGCCTTGAAGCAGGAGCTTCCCCTTAACATGCACTCATTCAATGCCTCGCAGCACGGGGATCTGATCTTCATTGTATGCCTAGAGGTCATAACTACTTGTTAAGTAGTCTCACAAAAAATGAAAAGCATTCAACTGCTGCCAACAACCATGGCTGCCCAGTAGTGCTCCCTCTTCGCTGTAGTATTTGCAGACCTTTGGAGAACTTTTCCATCTTCTCCTGTTTCCTGCAGGGATATTATCTGTGCTTGCAAGGATTCAATTAATGCCATTGATGTGGAATGTTGTTCCATTCATCACCAGCCACTGCATCTAATGAATAGGATAATCTAATTCTCCCCAAATAAATATGACACCAAATTAAAAGAGTTCATAAGCAGCCTCCAAAATGGAGTGAGTTTGTTTCAATTTATTGCCTTTTAAATTACACTGGATCCCTCAAGTACCAACCTCGCTATAAACAAGTCAGTGACTGAGGTTGAAAGTTTATTATCACAAATGTTTGCCTCTATTTATACTAGAATTGAGTATTAGTATTAGCTGGAAGAACAGCGAAAGGAAGGTCATCCAAATGCCACAGTTTTTAACCACAATTTTCCTAACCTAGTAAGAGAGCTTTAAGGCATAATGCATTCATGACAATTATTTTTGCTGTGTTTACTGTCACTAAAATATTTAATGAAGTGGCTATAACCTGCCATTAGAACATGTGAAAAGTTCACTAGGGAACCGGAAAAAAAGTAATAATGCCTACTTGGTGCTTGGCTAGAGTAAGAAGAGACTTCTCTCCCTATCCTCCACCAAAAACAAAACAAAACAAAACAAAACAAAAAAAATACCAGCAGCTCTTCCAGCTTGTTGCCAGGTCTCATTTCCTTTGGGAAGCAGCTGTAAAACAGATGATTATGTACATGAAGATAGATGAGCTTGTCAAGCTCTTTGCATTTAGCCTTGAATTTCAGGGTCCTATGTTGTCTGACAAGCTTTTCCAGACTATTTGGCAGGAAAAAAAGTAAGTAGTGTGGCTGTGGATTTCTTACAGGATGATCTAGGGAAAAAAAAAACAAACAAACAAACCAAAAAAAAAAAAAAAAAGAAAAAACAACCTGAACTAGAGACTTAATTTGGTGCTTACAAACTGTATCATACTGGATCACCAGTTTCTTAGTCTATGCAATATCCAGTGCTTCAGAAGAAACAGATCTCATTCTTTACTGCTTGAAAATCCTATTTATTTAACAGCTTTTATCATGGCATATGAACACTTCCCTGAAATTAATTGATTTAACCTCATTAAAGGCAGTCCCAAGAAGATGTATCTCTATGTGGCTTTTACAGTTAGCACATTCCTCATGGCAACACAGCCGTTCCTTAGAAATACAGAACTATCAAGTCTGCAGAGCAAAAAAATGCCTTGTGCAGGGATTTATTTATTATTTTTTTCAGTCCCAAAAGCATGAGAAGCAGTAAGAAGTAAATGGATTTGTATAATCACTTTCAAATACTGCAGAACATTCTTCATTTCAGCCCTGGACTCTGACATTAATGTGTGATGTGGAGACTCTCAAACCCTTGTCTGACTTGCCTGCAAGAAGAGAGCTAAGGCTGAGATGGTGATGGTATGGAAAAAAACAAACAAACAAACAAAAACTATGAGATCTTGTTGTATCAAAGCAGTAATTCCTTGAATTAATAGGAATGATTGATCTTAGGAAAAGTGGTATCTCTGTTTATTTACGAAGGATTTTTTTTTTTTTTTGAGTCTAGGATAGCAGAGTATTGAACAAATATTATTTTACGTTAGGAAAAAATGGCACTGAATAGCTAATGACTTCTGAACAATAAGCTGCATTTGCAGTTGCTTGGCACAGAGAGAGAATACATTTCCACACCTTCCTTTTGCTGCTTTCCTGCTGCAAACTAGAAAGACCATGACTTGGTATTTCTTACAAAAGTATATGTAATCTTGTCTGTTGCTTCACAGCAGAGTAATGAAGTAAGGCTAGGGTGAAAAACCTGGAAAGTGTGGAAAGTAAAGGATAACCAACTAACAGAGGAAGGCAGAAGAGCTGCTTGGTGATTATGATATGCTTCATAACCTTTGATCAGAGAGCTCTGGCAAAGCTAGAGGTTGACATCAGCTGTACTCTTCCTCTTCTTTTCTTGTCTAGCTCTTCTGTGAGTTGTTTTTCCTGTTAAACTGATAAAGAATTTAGCTCCCACTACACCAGTCTTTTCTGTTAGAGAAGACAGCTAGTGATGTTTAAAGCAATCAGTCTTTCCTCCCTTATAAAGGACATCAGCTTATATTATGGCTAAAAGAAAAGGGGATCTTCAGCTCAGTGTCTGAACTGCAAAACTGAGGTTGGTTGGCTTAAACTAAAATACAAATTTAGGAGATATATAGGAAAGTGAAAAAATATATATTCTGATGCAAACTGAAATATTAAGCATTTTCCCCTCCAAAATGTCATGTCTTAGGTTCAGATTAATGAAACCTTTAAACAATTGTTTTTCAACATGATTTTTTTTTTTTTTTTTTAAATAAAGTTGCCATTTTAAAATCAATACATGGAAATGTTGACTTTCATTTTTCCCTATTTTGCTGTCTGACATTTATTTATAAACTTAGTTTAATTTAATTTATGTCCCCCAGATGCCATTTTTCAGTGAATATACTGCTGTCAATGACATTTTGCCCAGTCCTGATTGTGATCCTATGCTTCTCTTGAACATGGCCACACATGACTCAGTTCCTGCTTGGACTGTAACTCAATTTCAAAGCTTACTGTCATCTATAACTCCAAAGAGCAATTTCAGCTGAAATCCTTAATCGAATTACAGAGTTGTATTGCATTGCTCACTATTTATTAATAATATTGTGCCTACAACATATCCTGTTCTTCATTACCACAGAGAGAACAGTACTGGTTCCTCTGTGTGATCCAGAGCTATTTATTTCTCTAAATGTTAGATTCCTGCATGCACAGAGTCTAAAGATGTCTGCATTTCTTTTGCAGTAAGTACTTTTATCTAGCCAGTAATGCAGAAAAGGTTTCTCAGAATTATAAAACCATTGGGAGTACCTACATGCCTTATATGCCATAGAAAAATACTACCACATACATTCTTCAAGTTTCAAAGAAATTCTAAGTGTAATGAATAGTATCCAGGAGACTTGAATTCCCATACCAACACCACCCTTAGGTCTCAGGTACATGACTTTCAGACAGAAATGCCAGTCCCAAGCCTCCAACAGATGCGAGTAGTCCAAAGCACGATGCAGACGCACTGTGACTAATTGAGAACAGGAAGGGATATTGGGAAAACAGAAGCACAGCTTGAACATATCATACTTTCTGCCAAATAGACAGGAGCCCAGGTCCCCAAGGCTGACTGTTTCTATCATCTTCTGGGAGGACGGTCGAATAGAAATCCCAAACTATGATTTTTTTTATTTTTATTCTATTTTATTTTATTTTTTTCTGCAGCTTAACATAAGTTTATTTAGTAAACAACAAATTCTCTACTGATAACTTCTTGGAAACTCAGGGACGAGTCCTTTGAGTTCAAATATACGACACCAGAAAACTGAATGACAACTACTTACAAGCCCAGTATTGTTTGCAGTGATGGGAATGATAGAGTGACCTTGTTTACATGTGGTCTGATGAGAAGAGGTCACTGCACTGCGTTGAACAAAACATCTCTGTGCACGGGGAAGTGCTGCACTTATTGACCCTGACCACTACAAAACTGAAGAGTTTTGGAGTCAGCTCGGACATTCAGGTTCAGGGCAGAAGTTGAAGGAAAACACGCTATGTCTCTGAATAATCCCACCTTTGCATCTCACAGGTTCTACTATCATCCCTGCGAGGAAGATGCCATCCAATAGGCCACAAGGAAGACCTCCAGTTTTGTCATCAGACGGTGACCTTGCCAACAAAATGGGCTCCTTCAAGAAAGTCAGGTGATAACCCTCAACACTGAAAACTCTCTTATTTTGTCTGGATGCCTGTGGCAGGCAGTACTTCCTCACCGTGGTGCATTACAATAACAAATTGACACTAATTCACCATTAATTTATGAATTTAACAATAAAAAAGCCTATGTTTCCATCCAGTAAGGCTCCCATCTGCCCAGCATGGAGGATGCTCTCCCCTTGGGTCTCCCTTCTGCCCACCACAGTGACCAATGTGGATGTCCACACTAGCATAACTCACCTCCCCATGCAGCTCCCTACACACTGGGCTGTCTTGCATTTCAGCAAAACCACCCCACCCCCTGCTCTGAAGAGAAGTGCTGTCTGCGCAGCCCCACAGATCTCCCAGTGCCAGCTCTGATGCCTCAACTGGAACTCTTCCCCCAGCTCCCTCAGCTCCAGCGCAACCCCACACACCCCGCAGGGGTACCTCCACATACTGCTAGGGAAACCACAAGGAGATAGGAAGACTGAACATCCTTTTCACATTTTCTTCCTCAAAAACAATTCTTAAGGCTGGAAAGATGGGAAAGAGAGCTTCCACTTTGCCTCAGATATTTGCTGTTGTCTTCTTTAACTTCCCAAGAGGAATGAGGGCTTTACTAACCTCAGCTTAAACACCGAAGTATACATTACCCTCAGATGACTGCAAACTATTGCAAAATAGAAATGCAAATGAACCCAGGACGACCCAATATTTTCCTCTTCTCTCCAGAACTCCCAGCAATGAGACACCTTTTCTGCAGAGCCTTCTCTTGACCATGGCTGGCCACTGCCTGGGGATCCTGTGGTCACTCTTTGGGGTTCTGGGCCATGTCTGTGCTGGGATGCTGGGAAAATCAAGCAACTCTTACATCACCACCCTTCTCTGGAATTGAAGACTTTGGGTTTAAACGTATTTTAATTCACACACATTGATATCATACCTTGAACAGATTTTTGCAAGTTTTCCTCTGGATCACGAACAGAGCTGGGAGCTAGGTTCAACCGTTGCTAGGTGTACCAGGCATGAGCTGAGCAGAGATGCAGTACCTGCAGCAAGGTGCAGCAGGGCAGCCCCCCCAGCTCCACACACACAGCTCTGACCACAGCACAGGCAGCCAGCAGGGCTGGAAAAGTGCTAGTGCATGGGTGGCAAAAGGCATGCACCGGTCCCGAGCATTTCTTGCAGTGCCCCCATTAGAGTCCGTGTTGCCTTTTGCTTTGCTGAGAGTTTATCTTGATTTTTGTGCAATAAAATCATGTTAATTAAACTGTGGATGAATAGAAAGGCCCTAAGTCAATATTTGCATTTGGAAAAGACTGGTTAGAACAGCTTTGGAATTGATTCCGCTTTATTAAAGCACCTGTTCACCCAGGGAACATTTTAGCAGCAATCAATATGTAATTAAATCTTTATTGATGTTTTACAATTGTTTTGTTTCCCAGCAATTATGTTGATAGAATCAGCTTCCCTCAGTTGTTCCTCCCTTCCCAGCTGATCCCAACTACCCATCACCTGTGAGCCCAGGGGCACCTCACCGCATACCTCCCGGCCTGTTGTTGGTACATGGGCTCCACCATCACACCCAAGCCCACCACACTAGGCACATGCCATCCAGCACAGAAAGCCAGCCTCTGGCCTGAGTAACCAGGTACAGGGGTTCCAGGATGATTTAAGTATAAAAGTTTCACTGAAACCCACAGAACAAGGATTTTTTTTTTTTTTTTTTTTTTTTTTTTTTTTTGGTAGTCTATTGGTCTGCCTCTGGGCAGGTGATGAAGAAAAAACTCCTCTTTTCAGGTGATGAAGAAAAAACTGGCAACACCCTAGCAGGCTTCTGTGTTGTTATTGAGGATAGATTCTGATCCCTGAGAGTTAAGGCAAGGGGTGAATGCTATGTTTGTGTGGGGTGGTTGGTAAAGGGATGCAGGGAGATGTCTAGTAGGGCAGGGATGGTTCAGGTTCTATAGGTACATTGCTCAGAAAGGAAAGTGGGTGATATTGGTGGTAGGGGGATCTTGAAGGTTTTTCCCAACTTTAATGATTCTGCGATCCCCTGCAGCTGGGGTCACTGCTCTCACTGCCTGCCCAGCCTCCAGAAATGCAGATGTTGTGGGTACAAACTATTTAAATCATTCACACTCCCTACTTTGGCAGTTCCAAATTCCCTTCTGGCCTTTCCTATAAAACACCCAAAACATAGAGGCTCTGTCTCGTATTTTCACTAAAGCCTCATCATGGGGATCCGGTTAGAAGAGAGTGGTTCTGCAGCGCCTCTGAGCCACACAGAGGCATGCAGCTGCAGGGTGAGGGTCAGTGGACTGAAGCGGAGGTGTAATGTCAGGAGGGTGCCTCGGCCAGAGGACACACCACAGGATTTAGAACAGCCGACAGGGCAACCACGCCATGCTGGACGTGGAGCAGGCCTGCTCCTCCTCTTCGCCCCGCATCCCTCCCGCGGCCGGGCGCTGAGGCCTGGTCCCGCCCGGCGGGGTGCAGCGCGGCCGGCCCCCAGCAGGTGGTGGTGCAGGCACGGCTTTCCCCGCAGCGGCACCCCGGGGAGGGCTGCAGGCGCCGGCCGGGAGCTGCTGCCCCGAAAACCAGGGGGACTCTGGGCTGTGATGCCTGGAGCAGGCCACCGTGCCTCGGCAGAGGCGGGTGGCAGCCAGGGTACAGCTCTGCACCACCCGCATCCCCAGAGCGGTGCTGCATGAGTGCTTAAGGCACCTTTGTCCCGTTAGAAAAACTGGGACCCCCCCCCCCCGCAAAGTGAGCCTGCGGGAGACATTAAAAGGCCTGGGAATTAAAAATATTTGGCGAGAGGTTAGGTGATACAAGATAATAGACCTAGCAGTTACGGGGGGAACGAATAGAATCAGTGTAGATAAACTGAGGTTAAAAATAAAAAATCAACCACAATATAAAACTATCAGGAAGTTCAGAAATATGCAATGAAGGCAATTTTCTCTCTCACTACTGTCTGTAAAAACAACCAAAAATCTAGTTATTCACCAGTAGCAACCAGGACATTTATGACTTAACTTGGGTGAATATTTTCCCAGGAAGAAAAAGGAAAAAAAAAAAAAAACAACCCCGCAGTTTTTCCATTTAGAACATTTGCATAAGAAGCTTCTGGTTATAGGGGTGAGAAAGAGACTTAACAGAAAGAGACTTAACAGAAAGAGACTTAACAG